>NW_024704818.1:98048-216679 GCF_018977255.1 Callorhinchus milii
AAACGCTGTCCGGGTCAATCCAAACCCATTCGCCTAACGAAAGCTAAGAGGAGACAGGGTCGCTAGTCTATGCATTCAGTCTTTCGCTGTCTGTCATTCACAGTCTCTGTCTCATACACACGCAGTCTCGCTCTCTCTCACACACAGTCTCTCTCTGTGTCTCGTAAACACAGTCTCTCTCTCTCTCCATCTCACACACTCAAGCAGTTCTTTCTCTCATACGCTCATACAGAGACAGCGGCTCTGCTTCTCACACAACACAAACAGCAACAAGATTGCACTTTTAGATTGCACACATTCAGTCTCTCGCTGTCTCTCACTCACACAGTCTCTGTCTCATACACACGCAGTCTCGCTCTCTCTCAACACACAGTCTCTCTCTGTGTCTCGCACATACAGTTTCTCTCTGTGTCTCACACACACCATCTCTCTCTGTCTCTCACACGCACAGTCTCTCACTGTCTCTCTCTCTCTCACACACACACAGTCTCTCTCTGTCTCACAAACAATCACAGTCTCTCTATATCTCTGACACGCACAGACTCTCCGTCTCTGTCAAAACCACACACGGTCTCTCTGTGTCTCCCACACAGAGTCTCTCTCATTCTTTCTCTCTCTAAAACTCACACGCAGTCTCTCTCTCTCTCTCTCTCTCACACACAATATCTGTCTATCTCACACACATAGTGTCTCACTGTCTCTTTCACATATACACACAGTCTCTCTCTGTCTCTCTCACACACAGTCAATCTCTGTCTCTCTCGCACACAGTCTCTATCTCACAGACACAAAGTCTCTCTCTGTCTGTCACATACAAAAGCTCTCTGTGTCTCAAGCGCACATTCTCTCTCTGTTTCTCTCTCACACACACTATCGCTCTGTCTCACACACAGACTTTCTGTCTCTGTCTCGGTCACACACAAAGTCCTCTCTCTCTGAATCACACACACACTCATTCTGTCCCACATACACACAGTCTCTCCGTCTCTCTCTTTCGCACACATAACAACAACAACAACATGGATTTATACAGCGCCCTCTACGCCGGAGGGCGTCTCAGAGCGCTTAACAATTACGGATTCCGGGACCGAGCTTCGGGAGGTGAGGGGTGAGGTGACCAAAGGTCGAAAAGAAAGTTCTTAAGCATAGACCTGAAAATGGGAAGGGAGGGATCGACACTAAGGCAGTGAGGAAGGCAGGTCCAGAGCCTCGAGGCATAGTGGCTGAAGGCACGGCCGCCGAGCTGAGAACTCGGGGACGAGGAGGAGGCCAGACCCGGAACAACGAAGGAAACGGGTTCTGTTTTGAGGAGAGAGGAGGGCAGAGAGGTCGCGGGGTGCAGAGGAGTGCAGGGACTTGAATACAAGGCTGAGGATCTTGAAGTGGATCCTCTCTGGGATAGGGATCCAATGCTGTCTGACCAGGACTGGGGGTGATCGGGAAGCGGAGTTTGGTTCGGGTGAGAATGCGGCGGCAGAGTTCCGAATGAGTTGGATTTTATGGACGGTAGTGGATGGGAGACCGGAGAGGAGGGCGTTGGAGCAAACCAGCCGGAGGTGGAACAAAGCGGTGCTGGTGAGGGACAGGTTTTGGGGGAGAAAGGATAATTGGGGGTCGAACCTGACGCCTGGATTGCGTAAGCTTTCGGAGAGTTTTAAGGGAAAGTCAGTTTGGTGGAGGACGTGATAACCGTGAGATTCTAGAGGTTGACTAGAGCCAAAGTGTATGGCTTCCTTCTTGTCAACGTTCAGCTGAAGCAAGTTGGCGCTCATCCAGCCCCTGTGATCTGACAGGCAGCTGACACAATATCACCGGACGAGGGGTCGCAAAGAGAGGTGGAAAAGTAGAGTTGGGTGTCACCTGCATACATGTGGCATTGTACCCCATTTCTGCGGATGACATCACCAAGAGGGAGCCTGTAGATCAGAAAGAGGAGGGGGCCAAGGATGCAAACTTGAGGTACCCCGCATGTAACCGATTGAGATCGTGAGGAGACACCGTTTGTGCAGATGTACTGCTGGCGGTTTGTGAGGTAGGACTGGCACCAGGCGAGTGTGGTCCCATTGAGGTAGATGACCGATGAAAGGCGGTGGAGGAGGATGGCGTGATCGACTTTGTTGAAAGCGACGGAGAGGTCCAGCAGGACATGGAGGCAGAGGGAACCCTGGTCACAGATAGATAGGATGTCGTTTGTGACTTTCGCAAGCGCAGTCTCTGAAGTTTGAGCGGAAACCGGACTGGAGGGGTTCGAAAATAGAGTGGGAGATGAGGTAAAACCACATAGCTTCTATAACTATTGAGAGGAAGGTCAGGTTAGAAATAGGACGGTAATGGCTGGAGTTTGAGGGATCTATGGAGGGTTTTTGAGGAGGGGATTGATGTCAGCAGTTTTGCGGGGGACAGTGCCTAATCCAGAGAAAAGGGACTGGTTGATGACACCAACCGGTTGTGGGCAGAGGACGGGGAGTTGTGTGCAAAGCAAGTTGGTGTGGAAGGGGTCGAGGCAGAAGCTGGTGGTTATTTTGAGGTGATGGTGAGTGAAAGCGAGGAGGGAGAGAAGGGGAGGAAGGAGATTAGGGTCGTGGTAGGAGCTGATGGTGAGGAAGAGGAGGGGGAGCGAGAGGGGATTGTGTGGGGGAGAACAGGCAGGAGGATGAGGCTGCCTGGCGGGTGTTATGTATTTTGGATGTAAAGAGGTCCATGACATCCTCTCACTTGGCATTGAGTGTGAAGATTGGGGAGGCCATTAATGTGAACGGTGAGGTTTCGGGAGGAGAGGAGGGCAGTGAACGCAGAAGATTTGGTGCAACGAGTGTTTAGATGGAGATTCGAAATCCCACATTATGAGGAGGAGCGACATACAGTCATGAAACTTCTCTGTCACACACAGAATCACTGCACCTCCCTGTCAGACACATAGTCATTGCACCTGCCTGTCACGCACACAGATTCACCATAGCTCCCTCTCACACACAGTCAATACACCAACCTGTCACTCGCACACTCACTGCGCTTCCATGTCACACAAATGCAGTCACTATACTTCCCTATCAAACACACCATCACTGCATACCATTGTGCCACACACAGTCTGTTCACCTCCCACTCACAAACACAGTCATTACAACTCCTTGTCACACACACGGGCACTGCAACTCCCTGTCAAAGACACAATCACTCACCTCCCTGTCTCACACACATTCACTACACCTCCATGTCATACACACAGTCACTCTATCACACACACTCAGTCACTACAAATCCCACTCACAAACACAGTCAGTACAACTCCCTGTCACAGACATATTCACGACACCTCCTTGTCTCACTCACAGTCATTACACCTCCATATCACACACAGTCACTACACCTCTCTGTCGCAAACTCACAAAGAGTCGCTGCACATCCCTATCAATCACACAGTCACTATAACGCCCTATCACACACAGTCAACACACCCCCAATTCACGCACAGTCGCTAACCCGCCTTGTCACGCACACAGTCACTATACTCTCCCGTTCACACACACAAATAGTTACTACATGTCCCACTCACACAAAGTTACTGCATATCCCTGTCACGCACACAGAGTAATGACAGCTCCTTGGCACACACAGTCACTACACATCCATGACATAATCACAGTCACCACCTGAAATTCTTCTTTGAAGGACTCTTTTCAATCCAACTAAAGGATGGGCTGTTTCCCGTTGTAAAGAAACCTGTTTTTTTAATTGATGAAATGAAATGATGAGCGAAAATCTGGATGTTAAAACATTATTTTCTTCATTGTAGATAGTCACTCGATGATTTTTTAATGAGCAAAAACCTTCTCACAGAAGAAGGGATAGTGATGCAAACAATTTATCAAGAAATGAGTGTTGATGGTTTACCATATTTCCTGGAAGAGCAGCAGGCAGCCGGGAATCTGTCAGGTCTGCACTTTATTATTTCAGATTTTTTTTGATCAGATATGGTAAAAGGTTTCAGACAAGTCTAATCCCCGGCTTTATCCCCGATACTGTCAAAGATTAGGGTGAAAACCATTTTGTGTTTCTCCTTCTGCACTGTGTTGTGATGTCAAACACTGCTGTCCCTTCTTCCAGGTATTAGATTATAGAAGTTGTAGTCTAATAATAATGAACATTAAACAAACGTAGAATGCAGAAGGTACCGACAGTCATAGGATAGGATACATCTGGTTTTCTCTGGTTTTGAAAGAATAACAAAACAGCTTTGGAAAACTGTTATCCCCTCTTATCAGTAAATGACAGCACTGCCACAGAGCTAACGGTCCCCGGCACCGGTCAACACAGGATCTCGACTGAGCAATAAGTCGCGAGATTCTGATGGGACCAAGCGCCAAAAGGCAATCCTCAAGAATAGCAACTAATGAGCAAGCTGTTTAAGCTAAAGGTCTTTGGTACCATCTCGGGATAGAGATGCTTAAAAGGAATATACTCATGATCCCCCATGACAAAATAACAATCACCAGATACAGCCCCAAACAGATCAATTTCCTATCTTAGACAGGACAAAAAGAAGACCTCGTGGAGACTCAGTCAGGTTGGCACCAAGCCAAATGGTTGATTAACCTAAATACACGACTGTATCAGAAGTGGGTAGAGGGGCCCAAGGAAGGACACTTGGAGAAAGGGTATAACTATGGCACTCCAGGTGAGAACAGTTAGAAGAACAGGATGGCTCCAGAGAGAGAGAGAGAGACAGAGAGACCAGTGTGGAGAGGCCCCTTAAGTTCACAGGGCAGGTGTTCCATGATGTTCCGTGACTGTCTTCAAAGACTGGTAGTATAATTTATTACACATTTGTAGTAACTTCGTAATGCATGTTGTGTTCACTCTGTACATAATAAACTCTGCTGCACTGTATTTGGATTGTCGAGTCATATTCCGAACTACGGGTTCGTAAATCCCAACAGTATGTACTCGAAAATTGTCATAGTGAATGCGAACACTGCGTGAACTGAGCAACAGTTTTTATTTTTCTCTGCTCACTCTGCAGATAATTGTATCTGTGTACAAAGCGGAGGTATATGTTCATGATTTTTATCTGTTTCACTAAGTTGAGTTTCTAATCAAACCCACGCCATGCATGTGATCTCCTTTCCGATCAAGTGAATAAAAAGAGCAAAGCGACACCAACTCAGGACGATGACGCAATCCGCAGAAACTTAGATACCCGTGAAGTGAGTTTCACTGATCTGAGATGAACACGAGAACTCGCTGGGAAACCGCAATCATGTGTTTGGCAATACGAGTATCAACCCTTTTGTGAATATATTTTGTGTCATACAATAATGAGCTTATCTGTTTGATTTTCTTGCACAAATGCCAGAGATGATGAAAAGCATTTTATACATACGCTTGTTCCCATGGAAATCCATAGCGCTGTATGAACATTTGCTTTTCTCCAACACGATATTCTGAATGAAAGTACAACATGAAAAATAACTTGAAATATTGGAGCGCCTTTCCACAGGACAGCTTCTGGGGTTGCTATCGTGACTGGAAGGAGAGGAGAACGACAGTCGAAGATTTTAAGGCGGAACTTCAAGATATTTAAAGAGAAGACGAGGCTTGGAGATTGAAACATTCAATGACTAAAGTTTGGGAGCACAGGGCAACGACAACCAATGGCGAAGTAAAATGTCGGGGACCTGCTGTAGGTCTGTGCATTCTGCGCGTAAAGTCGGGACCTGGTGAGCGGCCAGAGGTGGAACTAACCTCGCTGTGGAAACCTGAGATAAAAGGTGCTGAGACCAAAGACGGTCTAATTCTGGTCAGTTAAAACAAAAACTCGGAACACGAAATCAGAATCACTGCAGTCACTTTTATTTCATGCCTCATAATCTATTCTTTTACGAGAGGAAAAAACACATAATTTCACAATGAGTCAATAAACGTGGTAATGGCAGCAGCATTGCAGTAAAGAATAAAGATTTACACAATATAGGACCAGATCATCAGCAAACATCACAACAAAATGAAGCTCCACTAACAAGTTCATTTCTTCTCGCTTTGACAATTTCTCCCTTCATTATACCGATATTTGTTAATAATATTTTATCTGGAGTTATGCAAACTATGTGTTGAGTTCAGGTTAGTTTAACTACGATTACGTTTCTACTTGGTTAAGTCGAGAAACGCTAACTAGCAAAGGCACACCTAACTTAGCTAAAACAATAAACTGAACAGTGATCATCGCTGATCACACGGCGACCAAACAGGAAGGGAGGCGAGGAAACCTTTACCATAACTAAAGAGGGACAGTATAATATGGCACAAACATTATTGTTATAAATGTCGATTTAGCGGATAAATATTGTAACAGACACAGTTATAAATATACGGGTGAACAGTATGTATTTTCTGGTTTAACGTTTGCTCCAGTTTGTCTTCTTCTATTTCACTTTTTAGAATATTTACTATTGATTGTGAAAGGATATTTAATTGCATTCTTCAGCTCCTCTCTGAATTTGGTCTGAGTGACCGCATAGATGGCTGTGTTTGTGCAGGAACTCAGCAGCTGAAGCATAAAACCTGCTGCTTCAAATATTGCTAAAGGATTATAGAGACCTCTCGACCTGTAAAGCTCTTTAACTCTGTATTGTATATAATGTGCAATAGATGTCATCCACAACAATATAAAGCTAAGTGATACACTGAACAGTAAAATGATGGATTTCTTTCTGTTCGCCATTTGCGGATCATTGCGATGATCAGCGCTGCTGGTGCAGACCCGCAGTTTGGTGCGGACTCGACTCGCCACAAGAATGTATCTGACAGTTAGAGCGTTGAGGAGCAAAATCAACACGAATGGGAGCAAAGGGACCAAAATCTGTTCAAACCAATAAAATGCGATCCACGCGGGCTGATAGCGAATCTTTGCTTTGACAAAGCAGCCCCAGGGCATGTTATCAATTTTACCGTAACGTTGGAATGCAAAATATAAGGGAATATTTTCCAAGCAGAGTAACGCAATTAAAGTTCCTATCACCACAGACGCTGTTCTCTCAGTGCAGTATTTTTGTTTCAGTCTCTGATAACAAATGGCCACAAAGCGATCAAACGTGAAAGCCACAGTTAGCCACACAGCAGAGTCCACGGCGGCAGCAGAAATGACATGAATGAAGCTGCAGACAGGAGTGTAGAACAAAAATGTGGTATGTAAATATATCTCACCAATTTGTTTCAGGATTACTTCGGAGACAATGACTGACAGATCCGCCGCTGCCATGGCCACCAGGTAGCGGGTGATACACTTGGACAATCCGCACTTTCCTCGGGACAGGATCCCAATCGCCAGTAAATTAACTGCAAGAGAAACTCTTGATGGGTTGCAGTGGAATTTAAACAAATACAGCAGCATTGCTGGAGAGTTTATATTAACCCAGAATACCTTTGCGGCACATGAAATATCAGGGAGCGAAGGCGGATTGGTGGGGCGCAAGAACGGGGTAGGTGCGTTCTGGAGGTTGCTGTGGGTAATGACATGGATACCAGCGTTTTCAATAAATTGGATAATCTTAAAAGTGGAGTTGGGGAGATGGCGTTGGAGTGCATTGGAGTAAACAAGACAGGAGGTGATGAAAGTATGAATACGAATTTTAGCAGCGTTTAAATTAAGATAGAGGGGAAGGCAGAAAATGTGTTGATGGTGGAGAAATAAAATCGGGGTGAGAGACCGCATGTTGGGTAGGAAGTATCAATGGGCATTGATAGTGACGCTAAGATTGCTTACAGGATAGATGGGTCTGAGGAATACGACAGGGAAGTTAAGAGGTTGAGAAAACACTGATGGGACACGAAGATGATTGTTTCTTTGTTGTCAATGCTCAGCTGCACAAAGTTGACGCTCATCAGGGCATGAATGTCAGATAAGGAAGCAATCAGAACATCGGTAGGAAGTCGTGACTAGACGTGGGAACATGTAAAGCGATATTCTCAGTTACAATTGCATTGAAAGTAATTGACAGTTGAGCTATCGATGTTAATGCCCCAACACCATTGTGATTCCTGTGAAAACGCAAATCATATTGCGCTGCAAATGCAAACAAACTAATACATTTTACACTACCTGATATCTAACAGTGAGATGAGTACTGGGCAGTGACATGATGAGCTGCACATATCAAGAAGCAGTATGTAGCCACTCACCAGGAATTCCAATAGCTGCAAGAAGAGGATAATAAATGAGTTGTATCTTCAGCAGTTTGGCCCTTCCCTGCATCTTTCCGGGCAACGATAATCTGTGCTGTGAAGTAAAAATACAGCGTCAATTCTGTTACATTTAAACAGTAAAGTCACATGTTTATAGCATAAAACTCCATAGAGATTGTTATGAGATGAGATCATCACATTGGTTACGGATGGTGGAACAATCAACTTCAGACACGTCAGCAATATGCATGAGGTGCACTATTGCTATGAGGTTTGCCCACAAATATATACAGTCAACTCAATTTACAGTGTGTTCTGTGAAGCGCTTTGGGACGTCCTCCCGACGTGAAAAAAGCTATATCAAATGCAAGCATTATTATTATTATTATTATTATTATTACCTTACAACCTTTATCAATACATTGTTTGATGTTACATTTTCAGGAAAAAGTTTTCCTTTTAAGATGGCGGCATTGATTGATATACATTAATTAATAACTATTAAATGTGTAGGATTAGCTTCAATAAATTATATTAATGTATACGTTTATTCATGGATATGTGTGTACCCTCAATATGTGTTCCTATTTTCTTGAAGTCCCTGTTGCTGCACTATAAAGTGAGATCTGGTTTCTCTCCCACTTGGTTTATCGGGTCATTCTATGGTGCACAGTAAGTAGGTAATGTATTTGAAGCAAGTAAGTCATCAAAGCCACATCCGATATACATATCAGATAAATTAGTCACGGGGACCCTCTGTATGAAAGGAAGCTAAATACTGGCAAGAACACTGGAGCCCTGGGAGACTCCATTCTCCAGCTTGTCACATGTAAAGCAATTTGAATTTCTCAAGTGATTCTTCGCATAATGAAGCAGGTCGGAACATATCAGCGTTTGTTTCTGTGACCACAGGATGGGATTGGACGGAGAAAACCCTTCGACCCATGCGATATTGTCCCTCCTGAAAACCTCTCATACCGCCCCCATCACTGCATCAAGCAGTATTTGTGCTCAAATTTCCCTTGGGAACTTCAATTCTATGCCCACTGCTTCCGCTTGCAACCTAAAATAGTTATCCAGCTTTACTTTTACAATTCCTTATAATTTTCAGGCATCTCTATTCATCCCTCTTGAATCATATATTCTGAAAACTGAAGGGTCCAAGCGAGTCCATTCGTTGCACTTATCTTCTTTTTGTGTGGATAATGCTGGTTGTGCTCCTCTACAACAACAACAAGATTCCATTTATAAAGCGCCTTTCATGTCAGGAGGACGTCCCAAGGCGCTGCACATTTGGGTCATGACCCGAGCAGGGGGGAAATGGTCAGCGTGAGGGGAGGGAAGGGAGGGAGCGAGGAGGGGGGAAATGATCCGGGTGAGGGGAGGGAGGGAGCGAGAAGGGGAAGAGAGTCGAGAGAGGAGCTGAAGGCTCGGTCAAAGAGAAAGGTTTTGAGACCGGCCTTGAAGGAGGAAAGGGAGTAAGCGGCGAAGGCACTGGGGGATAGAGTTCCAGAGCCTCGGGGCTGAGAGGCTGAAGCCGCGACCACCGATGGTAGGGCGATTGGGGCGGGGGACGTGGAGCAGACCGGAGCCTGAGGAACTGAGGGTACGGGCAGTTAGGTAGGGGGATAGAAGGTCGGAGAGGTAGGAGGGAGCAAGGCCGTGAATTGCCTTGTAGTTGAGGATGAGGATCTTGAAACCAATTCTCTGGGGGATGGGGATCCAGTGGAGGCGAGCGAGGGTGGGAGTGATGCGGTCTCGGTGTCTGGTGCGGGACAGTACACGAGCTGCAGAGTTCTGAATGACCTGCAGTGTGGAGGGAGGTGGCGGGAAGGCCGACGAGGAGAGAGTTCCCATAGTCCAGCCTTGAGGTGACATAGGCGTGGACCAGAGATTCAGCAGCGTGAGGGGTGAGGTAATGCCGTAGTCTGGCGATGTTCCGGAGGTGATGGAATGCGTTGCCAGTTGTGGTGCGGATGTGAGGGAGAAAGGACAGCTCAGGGTCGAACAAAACGCCGAGGTTCCTGACAGGCTTTGAGACGTGGAGAGTGCAGCCTTGGATGCTGATGGCGTCGGCGCCTGAGGTGCGGAGGCGCTGACGTGAGCCAATCAGGAGGGCCTCGGATTTTCGCACGATGAGCTGAAGAAAGTTGTCTCTCGTCCAGGACTCGATGTCGGACAGGCAGCTGTCAGGATATCGGTGGTCGTGGAGTTGAGAGTAGAGGAGGAAAGTTAGAGTTGGGTGTCATCCGCATACATGTGGAAGTTAACTCCATGTCTGCGGATGATGTCACCAAGGGGGAGCATATAGAGGGTGAAGAGGAGGGGACCGAAGACAGAGCCTTGCAGGACACCGCACGAGATAGTGCGGGGGCCGGAGGAAAAACTATTTGTGTAGAGGCAAATACCTGACCTTTGGCATTTTTGGCTTAATAATTTGTACAAATATTACAGTATTTTCAAAGCAAAGAATCAAGTTACAATTTAAATGCATCGAAGTAACATTGTCTCAATCAATCATTCTACTAACCTGTTTAATCCTTCCTTCCTCCCTCTCTGCAGTGAACAGATTTCTCTGTCTTTCTCTTTGTAGTTACTCAGACTTCCTCTCTGTCTATTTCTACGGATACCACACAGAACCAGAATGAATCGTGATGTATTTGAAATGAGTTATTTGCCTCAGCATCACACACAGACACGCACGTACAACCGGCTAGTGTGCGAGGCCTGTCTCTCTGTATCATTCTATGCCATTATATGTCGGTGTATCTCTCTCTCGCTCTCTCTCTCTCTCTGACTCTCTCTCGCACACAGGCACACTTTGACTCTCGCTCCATTTGTGTCTCCCAAGCTCTCAGTCTCTGTCTACAACAACAACAACAACAACAAGATTCCATTGAGAGAGCGCCTTTCACGTCAGGAGGACGTCCCAAGGCGCTGCACAGTTGGGTCATGACCCGAGCAGGGGGGAAATGGTCAGGGTGAGGGGAGGGAAGGGAGGGAGCGAGGAGGGGGAAATGGTCAGGGTGAGGGGAGGGAAGGGAGGGAGCGAGGAGGAGGAAGAGAGTCGAGAGGGGAGCTGAAGGCACGGTCAAAGAGAAAGGTTTTGAGACCGGCCTTGAAGGAGGAAAGGGAGGAAGCAAGGCGAAGGCACTGGGGGATGGAGTTCCAGAGCCTGGGGGCTGAGAGGCTGAAGGCCCGACCACCGATAGTAGGGCGGTTGGGGCGGGGGACGTGGAGCAGACCGGAGCCGGAGGAACGGAGGGTACGGGCAGGTAGGTAGGGGATAGTAGGTTGGAGAGGTAGGAGGGAGCAAGGCCGTGAATGGCCTTGTAGGTGAGGATGAGGATCTTGAAATCAATCCTCTGGGGGATGGGGAGCCAGTGGAGGCGAGCGAGGGTGGGAGTGATGTGGTCCCGAAGCCTGGTGCTTCTACATCTTTCTCTCGGTGTTTCTCAGAAGAAATAATAAATTGAGGTGCAGTTTGTACCGTTTTTATTGCAGATGTTAAGGATCACTCGAAACTTTTGGTATAAGAGACTGCAGTTTCTCCAGGTGTTACAATCCAGTCCAGTGTTGCTCAATTCAAGTTGTACGAAAGTGTTAATGTTGGAAATGATGTCAAGTGGGAACGACTGCTGTACAGCTGAACAACTGCCATGGTGTTAGCTGAGCATCATTACCGTATATAAAGCACAAAATGCGAAAACGCTCACTGCAACATGGGCATATTCAATTGAAAAATGAAAAGGATACTAACAGAAATAAAGAATTTCTTAAGTGGAGTTTTTTCTGTATGTATTTCTCTGGACGCTGATCCCACTTTAAAGTACAATCTGCTTTTCTTCTTGTCGAGAACATTATAATCAAGTAAGGAAGTCCTTCTCCAATCTACAGTACATCGGTTGAAAACAGGGGAAGGTAATATTGCTATTTTTGAACCAGCAAGTTTAATACAGTATAATACAAATTACATTGTTATAGGGTCTTTCACTTCAGAAGTTCAGCTGTTTGTGCAAATTTATATGATTCATGTGAAATTTAATTAAACATTGCTCACACTCTCAGTCTCTCACACACACATTGTCTCTGTCACCCTCTCACTCAAAAGCACAATGTTGCTCAAACTCTCAGTCTCTCAATCTCCATCTGTATGTATGGCACCCTCATCCCTCAGTATCAGTATCCCTCCATCAGTTTCACTCAAATTCTCCTTGTCTCACAAACTTTGTCTACGATACTTCCAGTTTCCAGCAACTTGTGTCTCTCAAAGTCTCTGTCACACACGTACATTGTGTCGCTCACTCTCCGTCTCTCTCTGCCTCACACTACCTATCCCACTTTCACTCTGTATCTGTCAAATTCTCCCACTACGTTTTTCTCACACTGTCAGTCTCTCTTACAAACTATTTGTCTCACAATCTTAGTTTCTCTCTCTTCCCCCTCTGTCTGTCTCAAGCTTTAAGACAAGATCATAATTGTGTTTCAGTATGCGCCGTTTTGTGGAAAAAACGTTAAATTTCCTGAAGCGCTATTAGCTAAAGAGAAGGATATTTCTCCAGGTGTTAGATTCAAGAACAGCTCAAATTAACCTGTAACAAAGGAATAATATTGGACATGTTGTCAAATGGCAAAAGCTGATCTTTATCTGAACCACTGTCATCCTATTAGCTTAGCAACTTTATCGATATGAAGCACGAACCAAATAATTCTCCCTGCAAGAAGGACTCAAATATTTAACGGTAAAAGGACAAAATAAACCTAAACAGCAGAATTTCTTTAGCGGATTTTTGTCTCTACATTTCTCTGAACAGTAGTTTTCCTGGATTTGAGTCTCGTGGTTTGATCAGGAAGAAGCTTGTGTTCTGTGACAAATTTGTGGGACCGGTTGTGGCACTGTATGAGCTCACAGAAATTTGTATGATTCGGAAGAAATCTCCTAATTTGTATTCATCGATTTCCCTAATCCTTTGGAGCGGTACACTTTGAACCCATCATAATAAAAATTTAAGTGATGCGAACATAGGATCCATTTTTTTTTAATTATTAAGAATGCTTTTTCCAACTCAGACATCGAGGCTGGTTGATCGCGGGGTATGATTCTCGCTTCGGGCTCACAATTCAATTAAAAGTGAGAGGTCCCGGATTCAATTCCCAGATGAGCCTCACTTGAGTTTTACCACGGTCAGCAATCCACCAATAACATTGCCCGTTCACCCCATGATTGTTTGTGGGAGGTTACTGTGCCAAACTATGATGCCACTTTCACTCAAAAAATAGAGAATTACTTCACTTGATAGTATACCCTGTGACATGACTTGTGAGGTTCTCCTGACGTTAAAGGATCTGTGCCGAGCAAGTCACATTATTCTCCTGATTAGGAAGCCTGGAAGAGAGGCTCACAATGCCTCTGTTACCCCTCCACAGAAGCCCTGACTGTCATCAACTCTTTCTCGCTCTGACTTCCCTCTCTCACGCACACACACACACACACACACACACACACACGCAAACACACGCACACATACCCACACAATGTCTCTCACACAATCTCTACCACACTCCGAAACACTGTGCCGCTCATACTCTCGGTCTGTCTCTCTCGGTCTGTCACTCACACAGCGCTAATCCTCTCTCCATCTGTGTCTCCGTCCTTCCTGCTCACACACACATTGTGTCTCTCTTACTAGGTCTCTCCCTCTCAAACTTCCAATCTCTCTCTCCATCTGTGTCTCTCACACTCTCAGTCTCTCTCCATCTATACCTCCCTTCTGTCTCACATACGCATTGTTTCTCTCATATTCGGTCCCTCCATTTCACACTGTCAATCACTGTTTCTCCTTCTGTGTCTCTCACAATCTCTATCTCTCCCTATGTGTCTCTCACACGCTTACAAATTCTACTTTTCGCACTCTTAGTATGCGTCTCTTTCTCTCCGACTCTCCTATGCTCTGAGATGAGATGATAATTTGAGATTCAGTTTGGGCTCTGGTGTGAACAAATGTTAAAGATTCGGATTCGCTAATAGGAAAAAAAGGGAGTTTCTCCAGGTGTTAAATTTCAGACCAGCTGCATTTAAGCTGTATGAAAGGGTTAATATTTTACATGGTGACAAACGGCAATGTGTGATGTGTAGATGATCCATTGTCATAGTGCTAACTTAGCCGCGTTAACGGATATAAAGTAAAAACCAGACAACTCCCTGCAAAAAAATATTGAACTGCAAAAAGAAAAACACATTCAAACAGAACAGCAGAATTTCTTTACCGGAGTTTTGACTCTATATTTCTCTGGACAGTAAACTCGCTTGGAATCTGAAACTGTTCTTTAATGAGAATAATAATCTGTGCATTTCATAAAGCAACTCTTCACGTCTTCGAGACGTTTCAGTTAAATATTCAATATTTCAGACAAAAGGTTATTCAGAATCAAAGTGCATTTATGCCAAAAAATTTGAAGATAGCACATCAAACGTACAATTTTAATCAGAACAATGAGCAACACTCGTCAACAGCAGCTTTGCTTTCTTTCCCACATTCATTGCTGACCAGGAACACTTTATTCCAACTCTGCCACATTACTTACCCCAATCCACACATCACATTCACAGCAGCCGAAATACTCATCCGCGCCATCGTCACTCCCGGCTGGAAGATTCCAATGATCTCCTGTCCGGTCTTTCCAGCTCCACATTACACAATATTGGATTAATTGGGAGTTACTCAGCCCTGCTGTCTTGTCTGTTTTTGAGAGCATTACCATCAGGTAAGGAAGCTGCTCTCCAACCTGCAATACCTGGAGTGACCACAGGTGTAGCCACTATTTCTGACTTTCAAGCTTAATACCAGTTAATACAATACAATTCAAATAACATTTGTGGGCGCGTTTCCATCGGGAGTGCAGCTTTTTGTGCCAATTAATGTAATCCATGTGAAAACTGATGGTAACTTTGCTCACACTTAGTCTCTCTCATGCACACTGTGTCTCTCACACTCTCACTCATACTCCGAAGCAAAATGTCACATTCTCATTCTGTCCGTCTCCATCTGTACCTCTGAAACTCTCAGTCTCCATCCATCTGTTTCTCTCAAAGTCTGTTTGACACACACACTTTGTCTCTCACACTGTCATTCTCTCTCCATTTGTGTCTCTGAAATTCTCTGTCACACACACTGACTCTCAAACTCTGTCGATTTCTCTCTTACTTCCAATCTCACTCTCCCTCCTTACGTTTCACACTCTCACCCTCCGTCTATCCCCAGGTGTCTCTCGCAATGTCAGTCTTTCACAACCTTAGGCCCTCTCACTCTCCATCTTTCTCTCATAGGCTCTAAGAAGAGAGGAACAACTGAGCTTTATTTGTGCCGTGTTGAAGACAAATGCAGTCCTGTCGTTCCGTGGTTAGAACACTCGCCTTGCAAACCAGATACCTGGGTTCAACTGCAGGCAGGCCGAAACCTTGGGTAAGTTTCCTTAGTCTACACGCCTAATAATAATCCCTCCAAAACAAAACAATAATAAATTGATCTCTTTGTGGGACACTGGTCTGCGCAATTGGTTGCCGCGTTTCGCTAACTAATATACAGTTAATTCACTTTGCTGCGCGTTTTGTGAAGGGCTTTGAGACGGTTGGAAGACGTGAGAAGCGCTATATCAAACGCAACGATTATTATTATTAGTAGTATTATTTTTGTTACAGATCCCGAGACGTTTTTGGATCGAGAAGGAAGTTTCTCCAGGTGTTAGATTGCAGCCAGGCTAAATTTAAGCTTTATGAAAGGATTAATATTGGAGATGCTATCAACTGGCAAAAGCGTATGCGTAGCTGAACAACACTCGTGCTGTTAGCTTGGTAGCTTCTCTCACATTCTGTCTTTCTCTCTCAAACACTCTCAATTCTCTCACTCTCCCTTTTTTATCTTTCATAATGTCTCTCTCTCTCTATCCCTCTGTATATCTCACACTGCCATTCGCTCTTAAAACGTTTGTCTCGCAATCTTTGTGTCTCTTTCCCTCTCTGTGTCTCTGAACCTCTAAGACTAAATGATAAATTGCTTTCTATGTTCTGCAGTGTTCAGACATGAAAGACACTGTGACACTATTTGGGAAAGAGAAAACAGATTTCCTTGTTTTAAAATGCAGAGCAGCTCAATACAATCTGTTTGAACATGTTACTATTACACATAGTGTTAATTGGTAATGGCTGATGTGTAGCTGAACTCTGTCATGGTGTCCCCTTAACAGCGTCACCGGATATAAAGGAAAAACGACACAAACCTAAATGCGAAAAGTGCTCAAACACTTAACTGTAAAAACAAGAAAAACAACCCAATTCAACAGCAGAATTGCTGCTATGAGACATCTCGAAGATGTGATAAGGCGCTGTATCAAATCGAATGATTATCACTATTATTCTAACAAATCACATTGACACAGGAATTCACTTGATATTCAGATTTATTTAACTTTATCATTTAATAGATGTTATAATTATTTGATAGATGTTTATTATTATTTTACATGGGTTTTAAGTAAAACAACGACACTTACATTTGTATCGCGACTTTCACTTGGGGAGGACAATACAATATCAGGCTCCGCCATTGTTAAATTCTGGGAGCTATAAAAACATAAGCAGCTGTTATTTTGTACGGGTAATAATAGCAATAAAACTATCATAGAACTAATAATAAGAAGGATAGCAGCTTGCACTATATAGTGCATTCCTACTCCGTCTCAAAGCTTAACATTGGCGGAGGAATAATAACAATAATAACAATAATTGTGGTGGGTCTCCTGTTAACACTGGTTATTAGTGAGACAGTGGTCGTGTCTCTCCCTTCTGTCAGTCACTGGATACCATGGAGATATCTTGCGTCTCTCTCTTTCATTTCAGACAATGTTGACCATGGAGAAGGTCGTAGTGTCACTCCAGGAAGTTGTGCGAGAGAGTGAGAAAGCGGGAATGACGAAAACTGCGGGTGGGGAGAGTGAGAGGGAGAGTGTGGTTTAGGAGTTGAGGGGAAAGAGACGCCCTCGCCCCCGATAGAGAGAGTGGTGGGGGGAGTAGATATTGAGGGAGAGATATGGTGTGGGTACGAAAGTCGTGGCTGAATGTCCTCGCAGGAGAAGATGCTTCTCAATCACCTTCAGTAGCTTAGCGTCATCTCCTGTCTGTATCTGTCGCAACAGGAGATCAGTGTCTGTGAGTGTCCGTGTGTGTGTGCCAAAGTGTGTGTGCCTGCATGTTTATGAGTGTTTGTGCCTGTCTGTGTGTCTGAATATGTATGCGTGTGAATCTGTCTGTGAGTGTGTCTGTGTGTTTCTATATGTGTGTGTGTGATTATGTGTGCTGTGCTGGGTGTGTGTTTGTGTCTGCGAAGGTTTTTTGTCTGTGTGTGTGCGTATATCTGTGTGTTTGTGTATCGCTCTGTGTTTGTCTGTGTGTGCGTCTGTGTGCCAGTGCCTTTGTTTGTTTATTTGTGTCTGTCTCTGTGTGTCTCATTGTGTGTCTGACTCTGTGTCAGTATGTTTTTGGGTTTGTGGGTGCCGGTGTGCGTCATTCAACGCACATCAGGACTTCACTGTCGGATAAAATCATAGAATAAACAAACACCCCGGTAGAGGTAAGACACGACGTAAAGATCCTTTTGTCCCACTGACAAAAATAGCTATCATTTGTACAGCGCCTTTCTCGCTGAACGTCCCGACCAGTTTATAATAATGAATAATAATGATAATAATAATAAAGATAATAATAATCGTTGCATTTGTACAGTGCCTCATCACATGTTTAAGATGTCTCAAAGCGCTTCAAAGCATATACTGTAAAGTGGAGTGATTGTAGTCGTGGGTTGAAGCGACAGTAATATTATCATTTCGAAAAACAGCTGAAGTGATTGTTAGCCCTGGAAAAGCAATGCCAATGGACTACCGGGCGATTTGCCCATGACAGCTCGTGAACGACAGAGGGGTGAAGTCAGATTTCAGGAAGACATGGGAGCGCAGCAGATTGACAGCCGGGATGACCAATAGGAAGATGGAGCGTGTTTGAAGGAACCAATAGGCAGCGAGTGGGCGTGGAGAGAGTGTCGGGTGAAAAATAGGGCAGGAATGTGGGGAGCTGATTGACGTGGAGACGGATCTATCAGAGCACGCAGTGCGATTGCAAACTCAACTGACCAATGAAAAGCTTTGAAAGAGCGGGCGGGTGTTTGAGTGGATCAATGGGAAGCGAATGGTCGGGGAAGGTTTTGCGTTTGGAGAGAGCGTGAGGCAGGATGAAGCGGAGATGACTGACGTCGACTTGGACCTATCAGAGCGTGACTACTGATTAACGTGCGGGCAGACCAATGGGAAGCTCTAGCTGAGGGGTCGGTCGTTTGATTGGGGCAATGTGCAGTGAGAGGGCGTTGACATGGTGGCTGTTGAAAGAGAGTGGAAGAGTGGGAATGAGTAAGGGTGATTGACGTAGATTCCGACCTATTAGTGCGCGCTATCTGCTTGACAAGCAAACAAACCAATGGGAAGCTCAGGCGCAGAAAGCGTTCGCCAGGAATGGACCAATAGGGAGCGAGTGGGCGGAGTCAAAGTGACGGTTGGAGGAGGAGAAGTTCAAATATGGCGGAGGTCCAGCCGGCCAGAGAGCGATCGCGAGCTGCTGTCCAACTGGGACCGACAGAGGCTCAGGTCAGTAGGAGAGAGAGAAAGAGTGCGTGAGCGAGAGAGAGTGTGATAGAGAGTGTGTGACAGAGAGACATGCACAGTGAGATAGAGGGACAGAGATGTGAGAGTGGGAGAAAAGGATCGCGTCTAAGAGTGCTGGAGAGGGAGAGAAGGGGAGAGAGTGTGAGTGCGAGAGAGCGCGAGATAAAGCGAGTTTGTGAGTGAGTGAGAATGAGTGAGTGTGTGAGTGAGAATGAATAAGTGTGAGTGTGATAGAGTGCGTGAGTGAGTGTGTGAGAGATTGAGTGTTTGTGTGAGAATGGGTGAGTGAGTGTGTGAGTGAATGTATGAGTAAGTGAACAGGTGAGTGGGCATGTGATTGAGTGGGTGAGAATGAATGAGTGTGAGTGAGAATGAGTGAGCGTGAAAGAGTATGCGTTAGTGGGTGGGAATGAGTGAGTGTGACTGAGTGTGTGAGAGAGTGAGTGAGTTTAGGCGTAAGTGGGTGAGTGAGTAAAAATAAGTGGGTGAATGAGTGTGTGAGTGATTGGGCGAGTGAGATGAGTGTGTCAGTAAGTGAGCGTGTGAGTGGGTGAATGATTGTATGTGTGTGTGAGTGAGGGGGTGAGTGAGTGTGTGAATGGGTGAGTGAGTGAATGTGGGAGTGAATGAGTGTGTGTAATTGTGGGAGTGAGTAAGTGTGTAAGTTAGTGGGTTAGTGAGCGATCGTGTGAGAGAGTGAGTGTGGGAGTATGTGAGTTTTTGAGTGAATGTGGGAGAGTGTGAGACAGTCAGTGAGCGATTGTGTGAGTTAATGTGTGAGTATGGGCGAGTGTGAGTGTATGAGAGTGAGTGAGCGATACCACTCACCCGTTAATATCCCACATATATCATTAATGTGCCAACCATCCCATTAATATCACACACTCCATAAACACCAGATACCACACTAATACCATACTCCCCATTAATACCACACACCCCATTGACACCTGATTTATTCGCGATACACCATATTGATACCCCGCAACTCCCAATAACAACATACACAACACTAATATCTCAAACTCATTAATATCACATAGCACATTGATACTTAAAACAGCGCACTAAAACCCATACAGCCCTTTAATAATACCACACACCATTAATAAAACAAAAACACTTTAAAAGCACAAATTCCATTAATACCACATTAATGTCACACACCCAATTAATACCCACAGCAATTGGTACCAGGCACCCCATTAGAAACAAACACTCCATTAATAGCTAACGTTGCATGAATACCCCACACTACAATAACCCCAGGATCCATTATTGTGAAGTGCTCTGTTACACTGTCAGGCGTGGAGGGTGCTATATAAATCCAAGATGTTGTTGGAGTAATACCCACACAGCACTAGTACCCACACCCCATTAATAGCCCACAGTCCATTGATATCTAACACCGAATTAATACTCCGCAACTCATCAATAAACCATACCCCATTAATGTCACTTAAAACACATCAGTTCCCCTCATATCATTAATACCATGTAGCCCATTGATAGCCCACACCCCATTAATACGTCACACCCAATTAAAACCGTACACCTCATTAATACCTCACTCTCCATTAATCCGTGACACCGCAATAACACTCTACACCCCTATAATGAAACAAACACCATTAATACCAAACAACATTTTCATAACCCACACCCTATTTGTAACCCACACCACAATAACTCCCCACAAATCATTTTAATATCCCACGCCCTATTAATGCACGACACCACATTAATGCTCCACAACCCCAATGCTATCCCACACCGCATTAATAACCCACGCCCCATTAATACCCCACAACCCATTAATAAATCATTTCATTAGTAACCCGCGCAAACACCATTAATTCTCCACACAAACAGTTAATACCACCCATACCCCTTTAATATCCTAAAACTCATTAAAGACATACACTCCATTAATATTACATACCACATTAATATCACACACCTCATTAATACGTCACACCGATTAATGCCAGACACTCTATTAATACCTCAAAACCCATTAATACCACACACTCATTTAATAACTCACATTTCATTGATATCCAACACCCCATGCATACATCACAACATATTGCTACCAACAGCCTATTAATATATTAATATTTATACCAACACTGCACTAATATCCCAAACCACTTAAGTACCACCTCACGATTAGTATCCCACAACCCATTGATATATAACACTCAATTAATATCCCGCAACTCATTAATATCCTAAACTACATTAATGCCATAGAAAGCACATATCACATTAATGGCCCCCAAACCCATTAGAATACCGCAGCTCATACATAGCAAACAAACCCATTAATACCCCACACCTCGTTAATAACCCACAAACCAAAAGTACATCATACAATTGATTAGTACTCCGCACACACCAAAGATTCTCCACATAATCATGTAATGCCCCCCATAACCCACTAATACCCACAAACCAATAGTAGCCTAACAACTGCCTAAGCACTCATTAATATCATACACTCCATTAATACCACCTGCAAAACGAATACCGCACACCCTATTAGTATCTCACACCACGTTCATACCACACACTCCATTAATAACTCATACTCCATTAATATCCCAAACCCCATGTATATATCAAAACCTTTTGCTACCAACACCCTATTAATGTCCCACAACCCATCAAAAAACCACACAACATTAATACCCTCCAAGCCACATTAGTACCCCACAATCCATCTTTGCCAGATATCCCAATTATGCCCCACTCCCCATTAATATCCCACACCAAATTAAAAGCCCACAAATCATTAACACCTCACACTCCATTATTACCCAAATAAATTATTAAGCACCAAAAAACCCAACAACCCATTAATACCACACACACCATTAATACTCAACAACACATTAATAGCCTACACCGCATTGATACCCTCACCATATTATTAACCCACAACCCCAAAATAACCCATACCGATTACTACCCCATAAAACCCGATTAATATCCCACACCTCATTAACAACTCACATCCCCATTGGTACCCTGCACCCCATTGATACCGCACAAGCGTTTAGCACATCATGCACCTCATCACTAACCTCCACACACACCAATGGTACCGCACACAACCAATTAATAATTCACACACCCCATTATTACCACACATCCCATTAATAAAACAGACTGCATTTATACCCCGTACACCCATTAATACCGCATACCACATTAATGCCTCATAAAATATTGATACCACGCACCCAACCAATATCGCATACACCCCATTAATACCCCACATATACCATTAATATCCCACATATCCTACTAAAGCAACCCATTATTACCAGCCCCCTCATTATTACCGCATACAACATTACCAACACAAGCCCATTAATAACACTCCCCATTGACATCACAAACCAACAAATTAGTCACAACCCCATTAACAGACCCCACCCAATTAACACCTCATACCCCATTGATATCCAACATCCCATTAATACTAAAACCCAGTAGTACCCCATCACCATTGATTCCAAACGCACCATTAATATCCCATATACCCAATTAATATCACACACTACGTTATTACCACAGACCCCACTCATACCACGCCCCCCAATACCATGCACCCCATTCATACCACAGCAAATTAATACCCCACGTTCTACTAATACCGCACAACCCATTGATAACCCGCAGCACATTAATACACCAAACACCATTAACAGCCCATACAACCCAATGATACAGCCCCACATCCCGTTAATATCCTACACAAAACATTAGTGTCCCATATACCGAATTATTACCAAACACACCATTAATACAACATACCATCTTAATACCATAATCCGCATTAACATAAAACACCGCATTAACAACACAGACCCCATTAATACAACACACAGCGCTTACATACCCCACACATACTTAACGTCCCACACTCCATTTATAACACACACTTAATCTGTACCTCATACACCACAATAATACCCCAAATAACCCAGGTTTACCCCATAATACACAGATACCCTACATAACAAAATCTATTAATATTCCACAGCCCATTATTACCCTACACCTCATTAGTTTCTCAAACATCATAAATACAACACACTACATTAATACTCCACACCACACTGATACGCCACAACCCATTATTAGCCCATATTAATACCCCACACCCCCAAAATAATACCCCAATCATTGCCACAAACACTATTAATACCATATAGCATATCAATACGACACTCATCATGGATACCGTATACCACACAAATACTCCACAAACCAAATTACTATCCCACACATTATTATTACCCTACACCCGATTGGTATCCTACAACCCATTAACATTCCACATCTCACTAAAACTGCACAAACCATTAGCACATCTCACACTTTATTATTACACCCCTCATAAGCCAATAAAACCCCACATAAACGATAAATAACTGACAACCCATTAGTACCACACACCGCATTAATAAAACGCACTCCATTAATAAGCACCACACCACATTAGTACTGCAAACCACATTAGTACCCCACACAATATGGATACCATACAACCCTTTAATACCCCATAACCCATATTCCCCATTAATACCCAACATACGCCATTAAAATCCTCAACAACCCATTTATGCCACATCCACTATTATTACCACATACAACATTACTTTTACAAGCCCATTAATACCACAGATTCCGTTGACACCACACACCACACTAATTCGTCATACACCCCATTAGTACCCCAGAAATCTCGTCAATAACAGGTACACAACATTAATGCTTCACACACCCCATTAACACCTCGTACCTCCTTTATACCGCACACTCCATTAACAATACAAACATCATTAATACCACTCAGGCTAATAATAACAAAAAACACATTAGTTATTCGCTGCGCATTGATACGCCACACCATATTATTATTCCACACCCCATTAATAAGCCACACCCCTGTAATACACCACGAAACCCAAATAATATCCCACACCTCATTAACACCCCACATCCCCATTGGTATACTGCACCCCATGAACACTGCACAAGTCTTTAGTACATCATATACCTCATTATCAACCCCCACACACACCAATAATATACCTCGCAACCAAGATAATAATAATAATCCTTGCATTTGATATAGCGCTTTTCACGTCGGGAGGACGTCCCAAAGCGCTTCACAGAACACGCTGTAAAGTGAATTCACTATAGTTGTGGGCGAACACAGCAGCCAATTGCGCACAGCAATGTCCCACAAACAGTCGTAGTTTGATAATGACCAATTTGTTATTGTTTTGGAGGGATTATTATTCGGCTCTGTTTGGCGTAAGGAAACCTGCCCAAGGTTTCGCCCTCTGCCTGGAATTGAACTCAGGTCTCTCGCTTGCAAAGCGAGTGCTCTAACCACTGAGCTACAGGAATCCACATTAACGCATTAACGCATCACTAATACTCCACACACCAGTAATACCTCAATACATCCAAATAATATACCGCACAAACTCCATTAATGCAACACATTCCATTAATACCACACAAACCATTGGTACAACACACACCATTGATAGTAGCCAATGCCCCATTAGTACCTCGCACATACCGTTAATAGCCAATAATACATTAATACACCATACACTCCATCAATAATACGGAAAACCCAATGAGTATCATATATCCCATTAAAAACACACATCTTTTTAATGCCCCTCGTTCAATTGATACCTACATCCCATTAATAACACGCACCCCATTAAACCCAACTCAAACCTTTATTTCCACACTCCATTAATACCACATACCTCAACAACAGCCCTCACCAACATCAACATCCCACAGAAAACTGATATCCCACACTTCCTGATAATATCACACTCCTCAATAATACTGCACAAGCTATTAATAGATAATGCACTCCATTAAAATTCAACGCTCCCATTAATATTCCAAACAGCCCATTAATCTCCCAATATCCAAGAAAACCCCTCATACCATTAATACTTCACAACCTATTAATGACCCACAACACATTAATATCGTGCACCCCATAAACCTATTAGTAACATGCACACCGACTTAATACACCAAACCCCAATAATACACGCAGCCCTGTAATACTCCACACACACCACTGATACTACATACACCACATTAATACACCGCAATGCCCAATAATACCAAACACCCCATTAAGCCACACGCTACACTAATTCCACAGACACCAAAAAAACATATTAATACCCCACACCACATTGATACCACACACCATAATATTAGCCCACACCTCATTAATATCTCACGCCACGTTAATACCCCACAATCCCATTGAAATCCCACACCACATTAATATCCCACACCTAATTAATATCCCACAACCCTTTAATGCATCACTAATTTCATTACTACCTCGCGCACAAACCAATAATTCTCCACACAACCAATTAATACCACACATACCCCTTTAATATGCAGACACACCATTAATATCCGAACAACTCATTAACACGAAATACCGCATGAATACCTCACACCCCATTACTGCCTCACACCAATTGCTACCAGACACCCTGTTAATAGCATCCACCCCACTAATACCAAACACCCCATTAAAACCCACAATCCATTAATACCAACACTGCAATAATAATCCATACTCCCTTAGTATCACCAGCCCATTAGTAACCCACACCCCTTGGATATATAACACCCGATTAATATCCCACAATCCATTGATGCACCACACAATATTAATACCACTCAAGCACCATTAGAACCGCACAATGCCACACACCCCACTGATACCCCATATCCCATTAATAGCCTACATCAAATTAAAAGCCCACACCTTTTAAAACCGCACACCCCATTAATAATCAATAGCCTAATAATAACTCACACCATATTGATATCACACACCATGCTATTATCCCTCACTCCATTATTAACCCATATCCCATTTGCACCACACAAAACTCATGAATATCCCACACCTCATTAATACTGCACAATCCGTTAATACATCATACACTTCACTATTAACCCCCACACAACCAATGAATACCTGACAAGCCAATTGTACCACATATCCCATTAATGAAGCGGACCCCATTAATAACTGCCACACCCCATTAGTACTGCATACCACTTTAATACCCCATACAATATTGATACCACATACCCCATTAATACCCCATACACCCCAACTAAATCCCGAACGTTAATACCACACCCCCAATTTTTACCACATACAACATTACTACCACAAGCCCATTAAAACTGCACACCCTGGTGACACCACACACCCAACTAATCCGTCACACTCCCCATTGATACCCCACAAACCCCATTAATACCAAACACACCACATTAGTACTAAACACACCGTTAATACCTCACACCTCCTTAATATCCAACACCCCATGCCATTAGGTAACTACACCCCATTGTTGCCGCGTACAATTATTGCCACATGCACTAATTAGTAGCCCACATACACCATTCATACCAAACACCCCAATAATACCACAGTTTACATTAATACATCAGACGCCATTAATACAACGCACCCAATGCCATGCACCTCATTCACACCACAGCGAATTCATACCCCGAACTCACTTAATCCCCGACATCCCATTAATAACCCACACAACATTAGTTGCCCATGAAATCCATTGATACAGACCCACATCCCATTATGATTCCAAACACATCATTTCTATTGCAAACAATCCATTAATAGCAATCATCTCAAAAACATAACATCAATAGCACACTCCCAATTAATATACATCCCTACGTTATCCCACACATCCAATTCATACCACATTAATACACCACACACAATTAGTTCACACCCCATTAATACCGCAAACCTGATTAATATCTCATACACACCACTAGTACCATACACAACCCAGTAATACGCCACAACACATGAATACCCCACATAACACACAAATTTCACACACCTCTTTAATATCATAAACTGTTAACATACCCCTTTGATACCGCACACCACATTAATATCCCACACGAAATTAAAAGACCACACCCCATTAATCCGTCCCTTTCCAATAATACCCAGGAGCGCAATAATACCCCACACCTCATTAGTAACGCATCCCATTTATTACCCACGCCTCAATAACACCACACGCCCTACTAAAACCAAACAACACGTTAATAACCCACACCGCATTGATACGCCACACCATGGTTATGATTCTATGTCCAATTAATAATCCACACCCCATTAATACACCACAAACTCATTAATATTCTACACCTCAGTAATACCCCACACCCCCACTGGTCTACTGTCCCACACCTCATTAACACTGCTCAATCCATGAATACATCATACGATTTATTATTAACCACCCCACATACACAATAATACCGCGCACAACCAATTAATAAATGACACATCCCATTAGTACCAGAAATCCCATTAATAAAACAGACTCCCTTAATAACCCATACACCATTAGTACCGCATACCATACTGGTACAACATACAATACTGATACCACACAAACCATTAACAACCCATACACTTAATACTCCACAGATCCCATTAAAACCCCAAATGCCCCATTAGAGTCGCAAAGAACACTTTAATACCACACCCCCAATAATTACAACAAACAACATTACTACCACAAGCCCAGAAATACTAGACAACCCATTGACACCACACACCCCACTAATTCATCACACACACTCTTAGTACCCCCACAAACCTAAGTAATACCAAACACAGCATACGAATGCTCCACACACCCTATCAATCTCCACAAATTAACACTACACAGCCCATTGCTACCGCACACACGCCACCAATACCCAACATACCCATTAATACCAAACACCCCATTGAAACCTACAGGACATTAATTCCAGTGACCTCATCAATACCACGCACCTTAATTCCATGCACCCCATTAATACAACACCGAATTCATACCACACATTCCATTAATACTCCACAACCCATTAATAACCCAACCACATTCATACTTCACAAACCAATAATAGCCTATACACCGCATTGACTTCACCCATATTCCATCAATACACCACACACAACATTAATATCCCAAACAACCCAATAATAACAAATAACTCATTAATGCAACATACCATATTAATGCCACACTCCCCATTAATTCTACCCACCCCATTAAAACAAATTACACCGCATTAATACCTCAGACACTATGAATGCCACACAGACCATTAGTACCCTCAACACATTTGTACTGCACATTAGAATTATACCATCATACAAACCACTGATACACCAACAAGCTAGTAATACCTTACAGCAAATGAATACCCCACACATTCCCGTAATTCCATACACCACTTCAATATGACACACCCAATTTTTGCTACAAACCCCACTAATACCGCACAAACTACTAATATCATGCAGTCCATTATTATCCAATAATCCATTAATGCCGCAAACCTCATAAATATCCTACACCCAATTCATACCGCACATCTCATTAGTAGCCCATATTAATACTCCACACACGTCAGTAATGCCCCAAACTCCCATTGGTAAGCCAAACACTCCATTAATACCACACACAATTACCACTTTCTCCATTTATACCACACACCACATTAATACACGACACATCCCATTAATGCCACACATGCCATTAATATCACTCTCACACGAATATTGCTGCAAACCCCGTTAATAGCACAACGCGTCAATAACACATGCTGCGTTGATACCCCACATCTCATTGATACTCCACACACAACCAATTCACCACACCGAGTTAATATAGCACTCAGTCGATCAATAGGCAACAAAGCTATTAATAACCCACAACTATTTAATACACCACATAAAATTAATACGCCACTCTTCCCGTTAACATCCACACTCCATTAATATGGCAAAACCCATTAATACAACATGCACCTCCATCAAACTCCCACATTCCCAATTAATATCCCAAACACCCCATTAATACCCCACACCCCAATAATACCTCTCATAACTTTAATAGTCCACACCACATTAATATCCCACAACACATTATTATGATGCTCCCCATAAACCCCATTAATACCATAGCAATACTACACACGCAGCATTAATACACCGCACATCCCGTTTATACCGCACACCCCATTAAAACCACACGCGCCATTAGTACAACAAATCCCATTAATGCCACACACTACATTAACACATCATGCACCAATTAATACACCACATGCCCCACTACTAACCCAAAAAACACATTCATGCCACACACATCATTAAAAGCACACACCCCATTATTTCCACAAACCCAATAATACCGCAAATCCTATTAATGACGCACACCGCGTTCATACTCCATAAATACTCCAAAACCCATTTATGCCATACACACGCCATTAATGTCATAAACACCGCAGTAATACACAACATACCCTATTGATACCCGACACAACATTAATGTCCCAGAACCGATTAATACCGCACAACGCATTAATGTCTCACACACCCCACTAATGCCAGGCAGAGCCTATTAATATACCGCAGACCCCATTAACACCCACACCCCTTTTAATACCCCACAGCACATTATTACCCATAACCTCAATAATACACTACAGCACATCAATACTCCATACCCCATTAATACGTCACCCACCGTTAATACTTCACAACCCATTAATACTCTATCAAACCTGTTAGTTCCCCACACACCCCATTAATACCCCGCAGCCCCCATTAATACCTAAATCAACCCATTTTTACCCGTCAGCTCGCTGATATCCAACACATCATCACTTCACTCAGCATTGATAACCCACCACATTCTATTAATACCCCATGCGGCCCATTATTATCCCACACACTCAATTAGTAGCCCACAAACCCCACCTCTCATGACAAACCTCATTAATAAACCACAAACCTTTAATACATACACACAATTGATAACTTACACACCTCATTAATACCACACACACATGTAATACACCACATTTCATTAATATCCCTCACCCCATTGATAACCAACACAGCATTAATACCTCATACACCAGTAACAGCCCAAAAGTAAACACACATGCCAATGGTACACCAAAAACACTATTAAAATCCCATTAGTGCCGCACATTCCATTAATGCCACACAACCCATTCATACAGCAATCCCATTTGATACCACACACCCCATCCATATCACACACACCAGTATCAAAATGAACATTAATACCATAATTGCATGAGTACCCCATATCTCAATACTACCACATGCCACTTTAATACCCAGCAACCCATTAATACCGCAAAACCCACTGAAACACCAATCTCCATTAATGCCCCAATCCCCATTTATACCCTACATCGCATTGGTATCCAACATCACTTTAGAAACCCACACCCCATGAATACCTACACAAACAAATAATTCCCACGCCAAGGTAATACCTCAGAGCCCATTCGTAGCCCACACACCTCATTAGTATCCCACACCTTTTTAATGTCACACACCCCGTGAACACACCACACCCTATTAATAACCCACACACTATTATTAACCCATTTATACTCCATCACATAAGTATGCCATTAATAACCAATAAATAACCATTAATATACCAATGACACTCATTAACACATTTAACACACCAGTAATTCCACAAATTCCATTACTTTCCCAGAAACCAAATGAATACCCCACACACCGCATTAATACCAAGATCAATCGATTAATACCCATCACCACATTGATACCCTATTACATCGCTTTAAAAGAACATGCAGCCCTTTAATGATCCCACACACTTCATTGATACCCCACACCACCCAGTAATATGCCAAACTCCATTAAATACCAATACTCGACTGATACCCCAATACCTAATTGATACTCAACACGTCCCATTGATACCTAACACATAATAATAAATAATAATAATCCTTGCTTTTGATATAGCGCTTTTCACGTCGGGAGGACGTCCCAAAGCGCTTCACAGGACATACTGTAAAGTGAATTGACTGTATATTTCTGGGCGATCGCGGCAGCCAATTGCGCACAGCAATGTCCCACAAACAGGCGTGGATTGAAAATGACCAATTTATTATTGTTTTTCCTTTTGGAGGGATTATTATTCGGCGTGTGGATTAAGGAAACTTGCCCAAGGTTTCGCCCTGCCTGGAATTGAACTCAGGTCTCTCGATTGCAAAGCGAATGGCTCTAATCACTGAGCTACAGGACTCCACATATTTATTGTAATACACCACATCGCATTAATACCCCTCACTCCATTCATATCCACAACCCAGTAGTACCCCATGAACCAGAATAGTACATATCACAAACACATTAATACCCCATTAGCACTGTACATTATATCAACACCTCACGACGCATTGATATAACCTTCCCCATCTGGCTCCACGATGGACAGCGTCTCAATGCGTTGCACAGTAATGGATCCCGGGGCCCAGCCAGCGAGAAGGAGAGGAATGTGACCAAAGGCGCGGTTGATAAGAAAGGTCTTCAGTAGAGACCTGAAAATAGGAAGAGAGGGGACGAGGCGAAGGGAGTGAAGAAGGGAATGCCAGAGCCTCGGGGATCTTGGCTGAATGCACGGCTTCTGAGGGTGGAGCGGAGGACTAGGACGGCGAACAGGCAAGAACCGGAGGAACGAAAGCAACGGGTACTGTTGTGAGGACAGAGGAGGTCAGAGAGTTCGGGGGTGCAGAGGAGTGGAGAGATTTGATGACAAGTGTGAGGATCTTGAAGTCGATCATCTTTGGGACAGGGAGCCAGTGCAGTCTGTCGAGGATTGGAGTAATCGGGGTTTGGGTAACAATGGGTGTGGCAGATTTTTCTACGACCTGATTGTTATGGACGGTTGTGGAGAGGAGACCGATGAGTAGCGCATTTCAATAGTTCAGCCGAGAGCTGGCAAAGGCATGGACCCGGATTTCAGCGGTTTTTGTAGTGAGGCATTGTATGCCAAACATGTAATTAATTCCACACACCCCATTAATACCACACTGCACGTTAATACCAAGCACCCAGTAATGCCACACTTATTGGATATTCACGTGAGGTAGCGTTCTGCAAAGCATGGCATAGGTAGAGGCTAACTCTGAGCCAGAGGGAGTGCTTCTTGGCCTGAAGCTCAATCATAAAAGAGCGCTTTCAGCCGAGATTTGTCAGAGGGAGGGAACGAGTTCCAGACTTTCGTAATTAAAGGCACGGTCTCTAATGATGGAGAAGACGAGGGATGATGAGAAGTCCGGCGTTAGCCGTGCACATGCAGTAAGCTTGGAGTGTGGCGTAAGCAGATTGGATCGGGAGGGAAGTGTAGGAGCATGAACGGATTTGAAGTGTAGCGAGAGCAACTAGAAATCAATCCGTTGGGTAATTGACAGCCACTGGATACTGCAAAGTATTGCAGTGATGGGATACAAATTGTTGTGCCCTTGATATGAGCAGAATTTTCTTGTTTAACTATCAGAAGTGAAACGATTCAAGTTTAGGAGGGAAGACAGGAAGAGGAAGACAGCGAGGATGAAAAGCGAGGAGGCAATTAGTTAAACACTAAATGCGTTTGACATTGATTTCCAGCACGGAAACAAAGACATTCGGACCAGATATTCTATGCCGATTTTCGCTCTTTCTCCTTTCTGCACTCTCAATCCACTCCTTACTCCCTCACTTCTATTCCCACTTTCCTCATGTGTCTATCTCAGTTCATCTAAAACACAGCTCATTTAGATCCCACAGTAACTGTTTGGTTTATGTCCCCGGTTAAGCCTTTCAGCCGACATCTGCTAACCTTATCGAACCATTTTATAGTTATAAACTCTTCTATTAGATCCCTTGTTGAACATCACTTATTTAGTGGGGAAAGAACTAATGTATCTGATCAAACTGTCATGATATCAGTAATCTGTCACACGGGGATCATGCAAGTGGATTAGCCTTTCTCTTCGGGACGAGTGCTGCACTTGGAGAGTAAATGGGAAGTGAACAGGTGCATGGCATCTCCAATAATGAAGCTCACCCCCAGCATTACATTGGCAGTGGCAGTGTTATCCGCCGTGTAGCTTGAAACACAGGCCAGAATTAGCGGACTGACAAACGCTTATAATGTTCTTACGTTCTGCATTTCAGAGCAAAAGGAAGACCTCACACATCCCGTCAGGATCAGCTGAGGATGGAGGTGACCACGCAAGAGACGTGACTGAAGACAAAGGTTCAGCAAAAGGAGAGCGCAGTCTGGTCAAAAGAGTAGGCGTCTCATTTGGTGAAAATCAAGACCTGAAAACATCTAAACAAGGTATTTTTTTCTGCAAAATGCTGCACAGATATATTGAGCACAAAAAGATTTGTCCTTTTTTTTGCCACTGCTGACACTGTTTTCCTAATTCTGTCATTAATCACATTTTTCAATTCAAAGGAATGGAATCACAAACTGTCCTGAACCGGGTCCAACCAATGCGTCTTTACTTTCTGATGTTGCACAGAACTCTTTAAGTTAACAGTCCAAAGCATACACACTTATAAGGAAGTAATCATGCCTCAGTGATTAGGGTACCGTTAAAAGGCCTTGAAAATATTTAGCATCACAAATATAATCTTATAGAGATACACAATCCCAGCTGATGAGGGCAAGACAGTAAGTGAGGTTCAATATTTCATATGAAGAATGGCACATGCAACAATGCAACAAATCCCCAGCATTAAATTAAAATTGTCTCAGTGTTCTCGCCAGACGTCAACAGCACGGATCACTCGCCCTCTCACCTAACGGCTTTTTGCAGGAAGCGGTTGCCGGCAAAAACGAACTCTGACAAAAACTGACTTGCCTGAAGTCCTCCATATAAATGCAAGCTACTGTTGACCACAATAGTTAATAGTAATTACTGTGAAGCACTTTTGAGCCTTTTGACTTGTTCAGGCACTATCCAAATGCTAATATTATTTAAGAATTGCTGAAGCAGCAATTCCTGAAGCAAACGCTCATATGTTGCTCACATAAATCTTTGTTTTTTCCCATCAGGTCCCAAGTTGGATGACACTGCGAGTCACCCTGACCCAAATCGTAAAGTTGTGATATTTCATGCTAAGTTCTGTCAGAAACAGAGCAAAAGACATCGAGGGCACCATTGAGATACATCAGGAGCATGGTCTGCATGCAGCGTAAATTTTTCTTCCCAAAAGAGAGTGTGTCAACGATCTACCACATATAAGAACATAAGAATTAGGAGTAGGAGTAGGCCATTCGGCCCCTCGAGCCTGCCCCGCCATTCGACAAGATCATGGCTGATCTTCAGCCCTAACTCTAATTACCTGTTCTTTCCCCATATCCCCTAAACACTCATTTTTAAAAAATCTTTCAGACTTATGCAAACAGGAACGTCTCCAGCAATCGATCTTAGTAGAGTTATTGTACTAATGTACCGAATGCGAAAAGAATTTCACAACGTCAAACTGCACCAGCCATCACAACCAGGAGAGAGACCCCATAACAGTGCCGAATGTGGAAAGACATCCACACGTTTCGAGCTTCTACAGATACACCATCGAACACACAGGAGTGAGACCGAATCACCGTGCTGACTGCGGTTGAGTTTCACACGTTCATGGCATCTCCAGAGGCACCATCGATCACACCCAGGAGCGAATGTATACGTTTCCCGATTGTGAAAAGTGTTTAATATTTTCAGAAGTCTCAAAGACAGCCATCACAGAGAGGCGAGAGAAAGAATAAATGTAATGACTTGTAAGCTGTACTTCCAAACATACTAGAGAGAGTACGTGGGAGAGACTGTGTTAATGTCTTGAATAGGCTACACCTCCCACCACATCCCCCGCCCCAACCGCCGTGGCGGTGGTGTTGCCCTTATCTCAAGGACACCACTTGCCCTATTCCCCTACTCCACTGGCTCTTTCCCCTCCTTTGAGCACCTCACCCTCTCCCACCCCTCATTCCTCTCCCTTAAAATCCTCCTCCTCTACCGGCCCCCTAAAACCTCTCCCACCTTCATCTCTGACATTTCAACACTCCTCACATCTCTTTGCCTCTGCTCCGATCGCCTCATCATCCTGGGCGACTTTAACCTACACTTCACCCCCTCCTGCTCCATCTCCACAGACTTCTCTTCCCTGCTCTCCTCACTCAACCTCTCCTTACACATAAACTCCCCCACTCACAGTCACGGCCACCCACTCGATTTGGTGATCACCCGGGGCCTCAGTGTCTCGGATGTCACTATTACCGACAAGGCCATCTCTGACCACCACTTCATCTCCTTCACCACCTCCACCCCCCTCCCCACCTCCACCAGACCCACCACCATCTTCTACCGCCCTTGGAAGAAGTTACCCCCACAATCCCTAACCGATGCCTTGGAGTCCTCTGAACTCCTCTCCCTCTGGCCTTCAACCCTCACCGACCCCTCTTCTCCTCTCTCCCTCCTCCACAATACCCTCTCCTCCACACTCGATACTCTTGCCCCCATCACTTCCCGCACTGTCTCCTACTCCCGCTCCTCCCCCTGGTACACCACCCACCTCCGCTCACTGAAAAGCCAGGTGCGGGCTGCTGAACGCACCTGTGTCAAATCTGGCCTAACGGTCCACCGACAAATCTGGCTGGACCTCCTCAAAATTTACCGCTCCACTCTAGCCTCGGCCAAGTCGTCCTTCTACTCCAGGATAATCCTGGAGGCGAAGAACAACCCCAGGCTACTGTTTTCCACCACAACCCGACTCCTCCGTCCCCCCCGCCACCCCGCGCAGGTCATCTCCTCCAACCTTCACTGCGAGGAGATGCTGGATTTCCTTGAATCCAAGATCAAGGGAATCCGCTCCGCGGTCACTTCCCCTCCAACTTCCACCCACCACCCACCCCTTCCCTCCCACACTCCGACTCCTACCCATCCTCCCCTACACACCTTCGTACCCGTTTCCCCACCCTCTGTCACTGAACTCATCCTATCCCTAAAACCAACCACCTGCTCCCTTGACCCCATCCCCACTCCACTCCTTATCTCCCAGCTCCACTTTCTTGCCCCACATATCACTGACATCATCAACCTGTCCCTCTCCTCTGGCTCTGTCCCCATTCCATTAAAAACTGCCATCATCACGCCCACCCTGAAAAAACCCTCCCTTGATGCGTCGCAGCTATCAAGCTACCGGCCCATCTCCAACCTCCCCTTTCTCTCCAAGGTCTTGGAAAGAGTTGTCGCCTCCCAACTGCGCTCTTTCCTTTCCACCCATTCTCTTTTCGAACCCCTTCAGTCAGGTTTCCGTGCTGCCATAGCACAGAAACTGCCCTGGTCAAGGTCACCAATGATATCCTGACCATCTGTGACCAGGGCTCCCTCTGTCTCCTCGTCCTCCTCGACCTATCGGCAGCATTCGATACGGTCGACCACGCTATCCTACTCCACCGCTTGTCCTCCCACCTCAACCTTCAAGGCACTGTCCTTGAATGGTTTAGGTCGTACCTTTCTCACCGTCTTCATTTCGTCTCGACGAATGGCTTCTCCTCCACCCCCCGCACTGTCTCATGTGGTGTCCCTCAGGGCTCTGTCCTCGGTCCCCTCCTCTTCACCCTCTATATGCTCCCCCTTGGTGACATCATCCGCAGACATGGAGTTAACTTCCACATGTATGCGGATGACACCCAACTCTACCTTTCCTCCTCTACTCTCAACTCCACGACCACCGATGTCCTGACAGCCTGCCTGTCCGACATCGAGTCCTGGACGAGAGACAACTTTCTTCAGCTCAACGTGCGAAAAACCGAGGCCCTCCTGATTGGCTCACGTCAGCGCCTCCGCACCTCAGGCGCTGACACCATCAGCATCCAAGGCTGCACTCTCCACCTCTCAAAGCCAGTCAGGAACCTCGGCGTTTTGTTCGACCCTGAGCTGTCCTTTCTCCCTCACATCCGCACCACAACTGGCACCGCCTTCCATCACCTCCGGAACATCGCCAGACTACGGCACTACCTCACCCCTCACGCTGCTGAAACCCTGGTTCACGCCTTTGTCACCTCAAGGCTGGACTATGGGAACTCTCTCCTCGCCGGCCTTCCCGCCACCTCCCTCCACAAGCTGCAGGTCATTCAGAACTCTGCAGCTCGTGTACTGTCCCGCACCAGGCTTCGGGACCACATCACTCCCACCCTCGCTCGCCTCCACTGGCTCCCCATTCCCCAGAGGATTGATTTCAAGATCCTCATCCTCACCTACAAGGCCATTCACGGCCTTGCTCCCTCCTACCTCTCCAACCTACTATCCCCCTACCTACCTGCCCGTACCCTCCGTTCCTCTGGCTCCGGTCTGCTCCACGTCCCCCGCCCCAACCGCCCTACCATCGGTGGTCGGGCCTTCAGCCTCTCAGCCCCCAGGCTCTGGAACTCCATCCCCCAGTGCCTTCGCCTTGCTTCCTCCCTTTCCTCCTTCAAGGCCGGTCTCAAAACCTTTCTCTTTGACCGTGCCTTCAGCTCCCCTCTCGACTCTCTTCCCCCTCCTCGCTCCCTCCCTTCCCTCCCCTCACCCTGACCATTTCCCCCCTCCTCGCTCCCTCCCTTCCCTCCCCTCACCCTGACCATTTCCACCCTGCTCCGGGCATGACCCAACTGTGCAGCGCCTTGGGACGTCCTCCTGACGTGAAAGGCGCTTTATAAATGGAATCTTGTTGTTGTTGAATGTGGGAAGAGATTTGCTCTTTCCAGCAGACGAAGGTTCAGAAGTGCCTTGAAAGACTCTGTTACTGTCGGAAAGGTTTCCAGAAGACGCTACTTATCGCAGCCAACAAGAGAAGCTCCTGTGAGACAAACAAGAACACTACAATTTTGAGGAACAGGATATATATCCACTAGATCCAACAGCGACTCATAGTTGACGCACAAGTCCGGCAGTTGGTCCCCATTTCTCCTGACCATGTGTTGGAGCGCCACGATCTACTGAAGTATCTAACACACGTGGCTGTTGTGCTCATGTGAGCTGTCACCAGGATGTGTGCCTCCTGCCGAGTGTAACAAAATGGCACGGTGAGAAATCAGAACAAGTGTGACCCCACTTACTCGAGTTGCGACCTGCACCGTTACTGCTAACATCAAGACTCGAGTTTGGAGCCGACCGGTGTAACTACAGTGAGCCGACAGCAGAGTGAGATGGAATTGGGTGAGTGTGAGAATTACTTGTTTTAGCATCCGTGTATGTACTAACTGTTTAATTACCTATATGTATGTGCACTAACTTTAAACCGCTGATAGAATTGGTAAATTGGGTTTGTAGTTAAGGTTAGCAGGAGCAGCTGTGGTCAGTTTACCAAATACAAATTTAGTCTAATTAACTTAACAATAACAAGTCGCAGTCCGCAGATTTCTGATATCAATTAAGTATAAATTGCTGCTAACATGAGGAAAAAATAACAAGTTGGGGTAAATAAAGGGGAGAACAGCGGGAGCCTCATTTGATTAGACAGGTGTGAACTGCGACTAAGGTGAAACCAGAGTGAGAAGGAATTGGGTGAGAGTGGGAATTAGGTACAGAAGTAGTTGCAACGCTGGGCTTGTGGCCAAGGGGTTAAATATACATGGTGGATTTTTTTAAAAAAAACACACTTTGAAAGAAAAAATCCTAAAATACAGAGTGAGAGAGAGAGAATGGAGAGGACGGCCTGGAAGGTGTGGTTCGAGGAAAACAATATGTGGGAGTTGATGGAGGACATTCTGAGCACCGGCGACTTCACACACAACGAGTGTCTGCCACTGAGGAAGCTCCAGCTTCGAGTAGCTGAGCTGGAATCCAAGTTGCAGACACTGCGCTGCATCAGGGAGAACGAGAACTTCCCGGATAATATGACGGAGAAAACGGTCACTTCTCTGAGGCTCAGTAAATGTATCGATCTTGTTAGTGGACAGGAGAGTATGACTATCAGTGCGGCAGGTAACGGGATCCTTGAGAGAGTGGTGATGGAGCCTTGGGATTGAACCTTGTCGAACAGAGATGAGGTACTTGCAAACTGTGTTGACGTGGAAGCCCTTACGCATAGTAGGAAAGCTGTTTGCTGGAGGTCAGCCATGTGGGGGAAGCACAAAGAAATGCTGTTATGATAGGGGACAAGACAGTTAGGAGGTGGCATTCTCTTCTCCGGGATCATAACCAGGAGTCGCGTAGGATCTGTTGCCTTCCTGGAGCCAGGGTTAAGGACATCTCTTCAGGGCTGGAGAAGAATTTGAGGCAGAAAGGGGAGGAAGCAACTGTTGTGATCCAGATAGGAACAAGTGTCATAAATACGAATAGCAGTGGCGCTCTAATGAGGGCAATGGTTGAGCTCCGGGTGAAATTAAAAAAGCAGAACATCGAAGGTAATAATCTCGTTATTACCACCTAAAGTACGTGCAAATTGTTACAGGGAAAGGAGGATTAAGGAGCAAAAATGCGTGGCTGAAAGCGGGGTGTGGGAGTTTCAATTGATGGGCCACTGGCATCAGTTTTGGGGGAAGCGGGAGCTTTTGTGCGGTGATGGGTTCTACGTTCCCAGGTTGGGAATAATGTCCTGCCAAAACAAAAAAATAGTGAGATAGATGGAGCCCTTGTTGAAAAGGATTTAAAATAGTAAACAGATGGGCTCTTTTGATGGTAAAAATAACAACAATATAGGGCCAGTAGAGGACAAGAGTAATGATCAAGTTAACATGAACACTATCGGAATATAATGGTAATAGGAAGTTAGTACACAACGTGTAGCAAATTAAAGTGTGAGAGAAAAATATTATCAGAGCCTGTAGGCAAGTTGATGAAAGTTACCCAAATGAAAATTATATACACATATGCACGTAGCATAAGAAATAAAACATGCGAACTGGAAGTACAAATTCAGCTCAAAGGGTATGACGTACAGAGACGTGGTTGCAGTACTGGCAGCTAAATATTCGAAGCTGTAAAATCTTCAGAAAAGAAAGGAACATTAGGATGGAAGGCAGAATAACAATGTTGTTTAAAGAGACCCTTACAACAGTGGAAATGAGAGAATACAATATGGGCAACCAGGTAGTGAAAACAATTTGGGTAGAAATAATGAAATAATAACGAAGGAAGATTCCATGTGAAGTTGTCTGTAGACCTCCAGAGAGTTGTGATTTATGGGGAAATATATAAATACGGAAATCGCGGAAGCTTTGAGCAAAGTCAACATGGTTGTAAGGGGAGATTTTAATTTTCACATAGACTGGAGAGAAGCAGGACACCTCAGTTAGCGAATTTCTGTAATGTATTTAGCACAGCTTTTTGGAACAATACCTGTTAGAGCAAACAAGGCAACAAGCCATACTAGATTTGGTGATGAGCAATGAGCCAGATGTCGTCAATAATGCGACAATAAGTAAACACCTTGCAAATAGCTATCATAATATGATTGAATTTGACATAAGATTTGAGAGGGATAAGGGGGAGTACCAATCCAAGGTGCTAAATTTAAGTAAGGCAAAATTCAATGGAATGGAGCAGGTATTAACCGCAGAAAACTGGGCTGGATTGCTAGTGGGTAAATCTGCAGATGAGCAATGGGAAGCATTCAAAAAATTATTTATAAATACGTAAATACCTCTAAAATACAAAGGCTCCAATCGTGCAGTTAAACAACCATGGTGGACACAATCGGTTAGATTTGATTTGTTTTGATTTGTATTGGAGGAATTATTATTAGGTGTGTGGAGTAAGGAAATTTGCCCGAGGTTTCCCCCTCTGCCGGGAATTGAACCCAGGTCTCTCGCTTGCAAAGCGAGTGCTCTAACCACTGAGCTACAGGACTCCTATTGGTCACTGTGTGTGTGTGCGCATGAGTGTGTGTAAAATATACTGTGAAGCTACTCAATTTAATGGAAGCATTATTATTATGATTTCATTCTTTGTGTTCGTGTCTCTGAATCTCTGTCACTGTGTACCGCTATGTCTTCTGTCGTTCACCTTTCTGCATCTCTTGCTCACACTTTGTCTCTGTGTGTGTATGACAATGTATGAGTGTGTCCGTGTTTTTCAGTGTGTGTGTGCGTGTGTGCCCTCCGTTTTTATGTTTGTCTCTCTGTTTCTCTCGCTCTTTCTTTTTCACTTTTGTCTATGTCTTCTTATGTGTGTCACTGTGTATTCCTCTCCGTGTCTGTGTTTGTCGTTGTGTCTGTATGTGTATAATGTGTCAGCTATTAGCTGTAATAAAGTCGGTCTTTCTCTTTCTAACCTTTAGAACTACCATCTGCCTGGTAACTTGTGACGAGTTTCCATTCACTTTAAAAGGTTATGTGTCTATCTGTGCCTCCGTGTGTCTCACCGTGTGTCTGTTTGTCTGTGAGTTTGTGGGTGTGCACCTCTCTATGCCTCTGTCTCTGACACTGCGAGTGTGCATCATTTTGTCTCCATTTGTGTGTCTGTATATGTGTGTGTTTGTGTCTCTGTCTCTCTGTATCACTCTGTGTGTGTCTATCTCTTTCTTTTTTAGTGTCAATGTCTGTGTGTGTTTCTGTGTTTGTCTCTGTACTTCTGTCTCTATGCGATAACGTTTGTTTCTCTGTGTTTGAGAGTTTGTGTCTGACACATGTTGTTGTGACACAGGTCCACAGAAACACAGAGGAAACAAGAGAAAGAAAGGCACAAATAGAGGCAGCAGAGACAGGGTTTTATATTGAAGATTCTGAAAGAATCAATAATGTAGGATATGGCAAACTGTTTTATTCTGTACTTAACTGTAGAGGAAGACACGGCCTTCTACAGAAACGGGGAAAATTCAGACATCTGTGGAAAACCTATTTCAGTGAGAGAACAGAAAACTTATTGGACACCTTCTCAAGGGACACAGCGGAAGCAGAAAGTGTAATTGATTTCAAGACAAAAAATAGGTAGATTTCTGCTAGGCATTGATATAACAATAACATAATAATAATATCGTGATAGTGCTTGCATTTGGCTCATCGATTTTCAATTCTTATCGTTGTTCCAAAGCGCTTCACAGAATAGACTTGAAAGTGAATTAACTGTATATTTGTGGGCGAATTGCGGCAGCCAATTGCACAAAGCAGTGTCCCACAAACAGTTGTGGATTGAAAATGACCAATTTATAATTATTTCCTTTTGGAGGGACAAGCATCGCAGATTTACTAGGGTAATAGCAGGGATGAAGAGGATGAGTTACGAGGATAGGCTGACCAATATGGTCCTATATTCTTCAGAATATAGAAGAATTAGCAGGGATCTTATAGAAAACTATAAGATCATCAAAGGGCAATGATAGAGTAGATAGTGGGAGATTGTTTCCCCTGTTTGGAGAAATCAAAAACCAGGAGTCACAGACTGAAAATCAGAGGCAGCCCTTTCGCACTGAGTTGAGGAAGAACTTCTTCACTCAAAGGGCAGTGAATGTATGGAACTCACTACCACAAAGCGCTGTTGACGCTCAGTTCTTGAGCATATTCAAGACTAAGATAGATATGTTTCTTTTTGCAAAAGGGATTAAGAGAAATTGGGAAAAGGTAGGGTTAGGCTATTAGCTGGAGATAAATTAGAAGATCATCCTCGATTGAATGGCGGGGCAACATCGAAGGGCCGAATGACCTACTCCTGCTCATACATTTTATGCTTTAAAAATAATCATTGCAGTTGATATAGCGATTTTGACGTCTTCGAGACGTCTCAATGCGCTTCCCAAAATATACTGTAACGTGAACTCACTATATTTGTGGACGAAACATGGCAGCCGTTGTGTACATCAGCTTCCCAGAAACAGTTATGGAAAAAGCGATCACATTGACAGGTTTCCCCATGTGTGATTTATGCACAAAAACATTGCTGCGAAATCAAGGGGAATTTTCTCTGATGTTAAAGTATGTATTTAAATGAGTGCAATAAACTGTGGACTTGGCTGGTTACTTAAATCAACTTGAACATAGTTTCAGTTTCGGCTGCCTCAAACTATACAGACAACTCACTTTAAAATATGTTCTGTGAAGCGCTTTGAATGTGTCAAAAGACAAGAGAAGCTGCGGTGTCAAAACAAGGAGTCCCGCAGCTCAATGGTTCGAGCACTCGATTTGCAAGTGAGCCACATGTGTTCGATTCCCGCCAGGTCATGTTTCCTTGCTCCAAAAGCCTGATGATAATACCTCAAGAAAACAAAATAATACATCGGTCACTTCAGTATACGACAGTTTGTGGGACGCTGCTGTGCACAACTGGCTGCCACATTTTGCCCTCCAAACATAGAGTCAATTCTTTACAGTATATGCTCTGAAGCACTTTGAGACGTCTTGAAGACGTGACAAGCGCCGTATCAAAATGCAAGCATTATTGTTATAATTATGGTTTCACTTATTAGAGATTTGATGTTAAAAGGGGAATTTAATAATAACACTCATTGATTTTTTTTCAAACTGCAACGAAATCTCTCCAGGATGTTGCTGGTAACAACCATCCAGCCAGTAAGAACTGAAACGAGATTTTTTTTTAGGAGATGTTGGGGGTGGGTTGGATCAGCCGGGTGTCTATTACATGTGGAAACCCTTCACCATTCTTATGGGTATCCAAATTAAACTAAGATTTCCAAAGCGTGAGATGGAACACACAGCCTTTTAACTCAGAGGCCAGAGGACGAGAGATTGAACAACAAGTTTACACCGGTTTAATCCAATAAACTGACTTTCTCTTTCAATTTTGCGCTCTTAAGAGTATTTTTTATGAGAAATCCCCGGTTTCAATTAACTTTGCTATAAAACGGAAGCTCATCCGCAGCCTGTAACACAAGGAGAAAGAGAGGGCGAGAGAAATAGACAGAAGAATGACGGCACTGCAGCGCACAGTCAAATATGATCTGGTAAGAATTTCACATAGGCAAGATTTAATGCTGAAATGACTAAGAATTTTTAACTGGGCAATACAGTAACAACGATCTCACGTTTGACCCTTCGCTTCCCGTCCCTTTGATGACATTTCAAAGTGATTTGCAGAATCTCACTGTAAGTGTGGTGACTGTGTGTTTAGCCTGGCAGCGCCTGTTTACTCACAGTGACGTCTCCATCAACACAGTCCAGTGAGCAGCTTTGTCTGTCAACTAGGTCACCAGAAATGTGCGAGTTTGAGAGAGAGAGAGAAAGAGAGAGCGTAAAAGTATTATAAAGTGTAGTGAATATGTTTCGCGGGAGAGACACAGTGACAGAGAAAGCGAGAAAGAGAGCGGAGGCGAGAGAGAGATTGAGAGGGGCGAGAGAGGGTTAGAGAGAAAGAGAGAGAGAATATGCGATAGACAGAAAGAGAGAGAGAGAGATGCCGGGGGAGAGTGACAGAGACTCAGAGTGTGACTGAGAGAGACTGCGAGAGAGAATTATGATCTCAGAGAGAGAGCGAGAGAAAATGTGCTCGCAATTAAGAGAAAGCAGATACGGGGAGCGTTTGAGGTGAGAAAGGCTGCGAGAAAAAGAGAAACTAAGATTTTGAGCGAGAGAGAGACGCACAGAGAGAAGGAAACTGGGAGGGAGACATTTTGAGAAGGAGAAACCAAGATTTCGAAAGAGAAAAAACTGACAAAGGGTAACGTAGCATAAAACTCAACCAGAATGAGAGAGAAACTGCATTTTTCCGAAGTCAGTGGAGTGGGAGAAGTTGAACATGAACCCCATGTTTTTTAGCTCAGCGGTTATATCACTTGTCTCGCAAGCAAGACTCTTGGATCGATTCCTAGCAGTGTGAAACCTTGAGCAAGTTTCCTTACTCCACACACTTAATAATAATTCCCAAAGAAATTCAAAACAAAGAAAATTGGTCGCACAAGGCACAACTGTTGGTAGGACACTGCCGTGATCAATTGGATGCCGCGTTTATCCCACGAAATATACATTCAATTCACTCTACAGTACATATTGTTAAGCGGTTTCAGACGTCTAGATGAAAACGTTCAAGAGACAGCAGTTTATATGTCAGCTAGATCACTAGAAACGTGCCAGAATGAGAGAGAGAGGGGGAATATATTATAACGTGTAGTGACTGTTTTTTGGGTTAGAGTTAACGAGAGAGACTGAGAGGGGGCGAGAGAAAGAGTTAGAGAGAGAGAGGTAATGGGCGAGAGACCGGGAGAGAGTGACAGAGACTCAGAGTGTGATACAGAGTGAGAGAGACTGCGAGAAAGAATTATGATCTCAGGGAGCGAGAGAAAAAGTGAAAGAGATTAAGAGAAAGACAGATAAAGGGAGCGATTGAGGTGAGAGAGACTTCGAGAGAGAAAGAGTAACTCGGATTTTAAACGAGAGAGAGACGCACAAAGAGAAAGAAACTGGGGGCGAGATATTGAGTGAGAAGAAAAAGAGAAAGAGTAACACAGCGAAAAATACAGGGAGGAAGATAGAGAAGCTGAGAGGTTTTGAGAGTGATAGGCGTACTAAAAGAGAAAGATAGACGAACTGCATTTTCCCGAAGTTAGCGGAATGGAAGAAGTTGAACATGAAACCCATGTTAGTCTTGCCCCCATCATTTCCCGCACTGTCTCCTACTCCCGCTCCTCCCCCTGGTACACCACCCACCTCCGCTCACTGAAATGCCAGGTGCGGGCTGCTGAGCGCACCTGTGTCAAATCTGGCCTAACGGTCCACCGACAAATCTGGCTGGACCTCCTCAAAATTTACCGCTCCACTCTAGCCTCGGCCAAGTCGTCCTTCTACTCCAGGATAATCCTGGAGGCGAAGAACAACCCCAGGCTACTGTTTTCCACCACATCCCGACTGCTCCGTCCCCCCCGCCACCCCGCGCAGGTCATCTGCTCCAACCTTCACTGCGAGGAGATGCTGGATTTCCTTGAATCCAAGATCAAGGGAATCCGCTCCGCGGTCACTTCCCCTCCAACTTCCACCCACCACCCACCCCTTCCCTCCCACACTCCGACTCCTACCCATCCTCCCCTACACACCTTCGTACCCGTTTCCCCACCCTCTGTCACTGAACTCATCCTATCCCTAAAACCAACCACCTGCTCCCTTGACCCCATCCCCACTCCACTCCTTATCTCCCAGCTCCATTTTCTTGCCCCACACATCACTGACATCATAAACCTGTCCCTCTCCTCTGGCTCTGTCCCCATTCCATTAAAAACTGCCATCATCACGCCCACCCTGAAAAAACCCTCCCTTGATGCGTCGCAGCTATCAAGCTACCCGCCCATCTCCAACCTCCCCTTTCTCTCCAAGGTCTTGGAAAGAGTTGTCGCCTCCCAACTGCGCTCTTTCCTCTCCACCCATTCTCTTTTCGAACCCCTTCAGTCAGGTTTCCGTGCTGCTCATAGCACAGAAACTGCCCTGGTCAAGGTCACCAATGATATCCTGACCATCTGTGACCAGGGCTCCCTCTGTCTCCTCGTCCTCCTCGACCTATCGGCAGCATTCGATACGGTCGACCACGCTATCCTACTCCACCGCTTGTCCTCCCACCTCAACCTTCAAGGCACTGTCCTTGAATGGTTTAGCTCTTACCTTTCCCACCGTCTTCACTTCGTCTCAACGAATGGCTTCTCCTCCACCCCCCGTACTGTCTCCTGTGGTGTCCCTCAGGGCTCTGTCCTCGGTCCCCTCCTCTTCACCCTCTATATGCTCCCCCTTGGTGACATCATCCGCAAACATGGGGTTAACTTCCACATGTATGCGGATGACACCCAACTCTACCTTTCCTCCTCTACTCTCAACTCCACGACCACCGATGTCCTGACAGCCTGCCTGTCCGACATCGAGTCCTGGACGAGAGACAACTTTCTTCAGCTCAACGTGCGAAAAACCGAGGCCCTCCTGATTGGCTCACGTCAGCGCCTCCGCACCTCAGGCGCTGACACCATCAGCATCCAAGGCTGCACTCTCCACCTCTCAAAGCCAGTCAGGAACCTCGGCGTTTTGTTCGACCCTGAGCTGTCCTTTCTCCCTCACATCCGCACCACAACTGGCACCGCCTTCCATCACCTCCGGAATATCGCCAGATTACGGCACTACCTCACCCCTCACGCTGCTGAAACCCTGGTTCACGCCTTTGTCACCTCAAGGCTGGACTATGGGAACTCTCTCCTCGCCGGCCTTCCCGCCACCTCCCTCCACAAGCTGCAGGTCATTCAGAACTCTGCAGCTCGTGTACTGTCCCGCACCAGGCTTCGCGATCACATCACTCCCACCCTCGCTCGCCTCCACTGGCTCCCCATCCCCCAGAGGATTGATTTCAAGATCCTCATCCTCACCTACAAGGCCATTCACGGCCTTGCTCCCTCCTACCTCTCCAACCTACTATCCCCCTACCTACCTGCCCGTACCCTCCGTTCCTCTGGCTCCGGTCTGCTCCACGTCCCCCGCCCCAACCGCCCTACTATCGTTGGTCGGGCCTTCAGCCTCTCAGCCTCCAGGCTCTGGAACTCCATCCCCCAGTGCCTTCGCCTTGCTTCCTCCCTTTCCACCTTCAAGGCCCGTCTCAAAACCTTTCTCTTTGACCGTGCCTTCAGCTCCCCTCTCGACTCTCTTCCTCCTCCTCGCTCCCTCCCTTCCCTCCCCTCACCCGGACCATTTCCCCCCTCCTCTCTCCCTCCCTTCCCTCCCCTCACCCTTACCATTTCCCCCCTGCTCGGGTCATGACCCAACTGTGCAGCGCCTTGGGACGTCCTCCTGACGTGAAAGGCGCTCTATAAATGGAATCTTGTTGTTGTTGTTGTTGTTGTTGTTAGTTGTTTTAATTTAGTCCAGGTTAGCTCAGTGGTTAGATAAATTGCCTCGCAATTAAGAGACCTTGAATCGACATCCAGTAGGGTGAAATCTTGGGAAGTTTCCATACTCCAGACACCGTATAATAATCTCTCAAGAAAATCTAAACCATATTAATTGATCACTCTGCACAACCGTTGGTAGGACACTGTTGTATGTAATTGGTTGCCGCGTTTAGTCCACGAAACATACAGTCAATTCACTTTACGGTGCATTCTGAGAAGCGCTTTAAGATGTCTAAAAGACTTGATTAGCGTTACAAATGCAGTGATTATTATTATAACATTCGCTCTGAGGAGGACATAAAGAAACTCTATTTCTGGCGCCAGCGCTGGACAGGCAGCGAAGACAACGCACCAGCCTAGCCCAAGCGTGTATTGGGGAGATTCAAACTAACTGACTTCTTACTCGGGAGAGACTGAGCCAGGCTGACACACAGTGACTGAGCCAGGCTGACACACAGTCACTGTGCCAGGCTGACACACAGTCACTGAGCCAGGCTGACACACAGTCACTGAGCCAGGCTGACACACACAGTCACTGAGCCAGGCTGACACACAGTCAACTGAGCCAGGCTGACACACAGTCAACGAACCAGGCTGACACACAGTCACTGAGCCAGGCTGACACACAGTCACCGAGCCAGGCTGACACACAGTCACCGGGCCAAGCTAATACACAGTCGCCGAGCCAGGCTGATACAGCGTCATTGAGCCAGGCTGACACACATTCACTGAACCAGGCTGACACACAGTGACTGAACCAGGCTGGCACACTGTCAATGAATCATGCTGACACTCGGTGACTCACCTGGGCTAACACACAGTCACTAAGCCAGGCTGGCACACAGTCACTGAGCCAGGCTGGCACACAGTCACTGAGCCAGGCTGGCACACAGTCACTGAGCCAGGCTGGCACACAGTCACTGAGCCAGGCTGGCAAACAATGATTCAACCAGGCTGGCAAACTGTCAGTGCATCATGCTGACACACATTGACTCAACTGGTCTAACACACAGTGAGTGAGCAAAGCTGGCACACAGTCGTTGAGGTAGCTTGGCACTCAGCGACTCAGCCAGTGCCAGCCTATCTCAGTCAAACGTGACTGAGTTAGGCTGGCACACACTCAGTGTGTTCGGTTGGCACAAGTCTTACTGAAGTTATGAATAATAATTGGTCTGTATAACACAGCGGGTTAAGATGCCTGTCATTGAGCTGTTCTTTTGTTAAGTTTCAGGAGGTGGGAGTGTCCCTGCCGAGGGGTTCTGAAGCTCAAAAGCCTCAGGAGGGGGTGAAGTTGACGGCCGGTCATCTCCACCCTGGGGTGTTTGACCCGCTGGCCTCCAACGCTCGTAGAACTCCCCCGAACATCACTGTCTATGTGCAGAACTGCGAGGCGAAGCAGAGCGCTCTGCAGATTCCTAGGCAGGTGAGAGTCTCCGAGCTGAAGGAGGCGATATCCCGGTAAATGGGAATCCCGGTGCAATCCCAGATCCTCTACTGCAAAAGGGAGCTGAGGGAGATCGAGAAGCTTTGCGACATTACCATGAAGGATAGCATTCGTGTCATTTTGGTGCAAAAGTGCCGCGGAGGCTGATGTGTGGAGACTGAATTTCCCTCTTCCCCATCCTGCTGGTACTCGCTTTCCCCACACTGGAGATCTCTCCAGTAATCCTATTCCCCATCTCTCTCTCTCTCTCTCTGCTTGCGCTCCCTGCCCCACAATGCAGCTGTATTCTCCAGCTCATTCCGTCTGCCACTCATGGTTTTGCTAATGATGCCGATAATAAATTGTGTTTGACGCTTTTGCTGTGTGGAGATTTTCTCGATGCATTTTCAGCAAGCAATAAATAGGTGCAAATAAAAGATCTTCGGACTAATTTGATGGAATGTGTGTTGAGAAAGAGTTTGACGGATTGATGGCCTCAGCGAGGCTGAGGGAGAGACAGATATTGGTAAACCAAATAACAAAAACATTTATGTACAGTGCCCTTCAGGTGGGATAACATCGGAGCGCATGACAATGGCAGACTCTGGAAACAATTCATGGGAGCGTGAGTGGGTAGGTGACCTTAAGCATGATCAACAAAACAAAGTACAACAGACGGGCATTTGTTGAGAGCCTTTCCCTTGGGGAGGATGTTCTAAGGCGCTAGAACAATCTACACAACAAAACAGGATGGATGTCAATCAGTATGGAGGGCTGATTTATATTCTGCGCTGGGGCTGCGGTTGGCGTTCAACTATATTAAACCTGAACGTGTCCCTTACCCTGAGCAAAGTGTCTTTAGGTAGCATTTGAGAGTATGCAGGGAGCAGGGGGTTGGGTGTTTTGTGGGGTGGTGGTGGGGGGGGGGGGGTGGGAGAGGCAGTGGGAATGAAGCAGAGAATTCCAAAATTTCGTGTTGCAGCGGCTAAATGCATGGGAACTGATGTTGGATTCGAGGAGACCAGAGAGAAACAGGAGGCAGGAGAAGGCTGAGCGGAGGAGGTGAGCGTTTCATTTGGGAATGTTAGAAGTTATAATGTCAGTAAAGTACAGAAGTGCGAGCGTGAAATGTTTGTGGGACGCTGCTGTGTACAATTGGCTGCGGCGTTTGTGGGCGATACGCGACAGCCAACTTCGCACATCAGTGTCCCACAAACAGATGTGGATTGAGTTGACCAAATTATTATGTTTTCTAGAAGGATTTTTATCGCCAGATAAGTATTTCGCCAATCGAATGACAACCAAGTTGCTAGTGATTGCTAAGTAACCTTGGCTTGTGGAGTAATGAAACATTACCACTATTGATGTCCACGGATACAATTCACTCGAATAAAACCAATGAAAAGGGCTACTTTAGGTGAGGATCTATCTCACGGCCTCGGCATTTCTCGAGCAATACATGTCATATATGTACCGCGCGCTGACCTATTTCACCACGGGAGCTGCTTTTTATGTGTTCTTTGTTTCATTATTTCAATTTTCTTTTCAAAAACAAGAACAGCAATAACTTCCATTTATATGAATAGCTTCATGCGTGTTCCTGATTCTGAGTTCTGCTCACAAATATACATTCAATTGTCTATACTGTCTGTTCTACGAAGAGTATTGAGAGGTCTGGAAAACGAGAAAAGAGTTAAATCAAATGCAAGGATAACTATTTTTATTAATATCATTTTTATTATTGTAGCGTAAAAATCTGTGTTTACATTTATTCGAATCAAATATTTTACATATTTTGTGGAGATAGTGGGGGTGTCAGAGGCAGGAGAGAGAGAGGGAGAGCTGGGGTGGGGGTGGACAGCAGAAAGCGAAATGGGCAGTGAGATGGAAATTGGGGTGTGGATAGCAACGGTGGAGAGAAAGAGAGAGAGAGAGGGCCGAAGTAAGGGGGAGAAAAGGCGAGTGGGACGGGGAGAGAGTGAGGGGAGTGAGACAGAGAGAGAGTGAGAGAAGGGGGATTGCGAGGCGGAGAGTGGGAGAGATTAAGAGGGAGGGAGAGTGTGGACGAGAGAGAAGGGAGAGTGCGGGAGAGAGAATGAAACAGATGGTGGGCGAATTAGTGTATGATTGATAAAAACACGAATGATGTAAAATTAAATGAGTTAATGTGACATATTGATTCTTTAATCTAGTTTCTATACAAGACCGACCAGCTTTGGAATATATGTGCAATATCAATCCCACAATTTGACACAGCGATTTATCACAAGTTCAAGAAGTCTCAAAGAACTTCACAGGATATACCGTAAAGCTTAGCGACTGTGTGTTTTTCTTTACCCCTCCTCTCTCTCTCGTTCCCCCTCGCCCCCGTCTCGCACACGCTGTCTGGCATGCGCTGACGCATACACACACTGAGTCAGACTGATACACATATAAAAACACATAAATAATAGTAATAACAATAAATCTTGCGTTTACACGTTTTCGATACGTCTCAAAGCGCTTCAGAGAATATAACAGAGTCAATTGACTATATTTTTGGGCCAAACGCTGGAGCCAATTGCGCACAGCAGCGAGTCACAAATAGTCGTGGATTAAAGCGAACAATTGATTTTTTTTCAATGAGGATTTACGGTCAGCGTGAGGACTAACGAAACTTGCCCAAGATTTCGCCCTGACCTGCCAGGAATCAAACCCAGGTCTCTGGCTTTCAAAGCGAGTGCTCCAACCATTGCTCTAAACAAATACACACAGATCCGAGCTAATGCACACACGGATGCAGGAAGACACACACATTCGGAGCCGGGCTGGCGCGCACACCGACACACAGACGAACAGGGGCGACAGACCCCGAAACTGTTGCGTTTGCTGCCTTCCCGTCTTACTGACGGCGACAGGTGTGTAAAGGAGTCAGAGCGAGGAGAGCCTCGACGCCCTTTATGATCTCCTGGCGGAACCGGGTCTGGGTGACGGCGTAGATGAAAGTGTTGGTGCAGCAACTGAGCAACACCAGCATGAAGCCTGTTTGCTGTGCAATATACAGGGGGCTTTCTCTCCCGCCCGCGAGGTAGCTGTAGTTCTGTAGCGACCAGCCCAGAAAATATACCACGCTGTTCGACCACAGCAACACGAAGCTTCCGGTGATGGCAAAGAGGAGAGCAATGGACCGTCGGCGGCTCTCTATCTCCGGGTCTCTGTACTCTGCGCTCGCGCCTCTCAGCCTTCTCCTGGTCCTGTTGGAGCTCACCATCTTCCTGACCGTCAAGCCGTTGAGGAGCAAGATGGCGACGATGGGGATCAACGGGTTCGCCAGACGGTCGAAACGTCGCAAGGCGGCCCAGGTCGGTGAGGTGCTCAGAGTGGGGCGTTCAATGCAATACATCGGCAGCCCGTTAATGACGAGCAGAGGTTGGAACATAAAGTACCACGGAATGGCCTCCGCAATGCCGAGGAGGGAGAGTATCAGCAGGACTGTGTTGGCCGTCCTCTCGGTGCAATATCTCGCTCTGAGACGCTGGCAGCTCACGGCAACACAGCGGTCAAAAGTAAAGGCGACGGTGAACCAAACGGAGGCGTTGAGAGACGCCATTATTAGGACCAACCCCAGGCTACACACCGGAGTGTAGAGGAGGAAACTCGAGGGGAAGTACAGGCGGTTCAATCTGTTCAGCAACACGTCAGTTACCAAGACCATCAGGTCAGCGATGGCCATGGCCGACAGGTAGCGGGTGACGCACCTCGATAAGCCACAGTCACCTCGACACAGCACGAAAATGGCCACCATATTGACTGATTAGAATGGAAGAGGCACACAGATATGGAGATGTTACTGAGATTGGGAAAAAGATTGCACTGTCTCCAAACACGCACCCTCAAATACACATGCTCACAATCAATCACTGGGGTGATTGTAATGGTCTGGGGATTATCTTAGGACTGGAGAATATCACTTAGAGTCTGCGAGTATCTGCAGTCTGCACTGGGAATGGCAGATTAAACGAAGTGTAAAGAAATGCTCTCTTCCTCTGTGCCTCTCTCTGCTCACTCTGCCTGTCCCTTCGTGTCTCTCTCTCTTTGTCACTGTGTGTCTGTCCGTATCTTTCTCTGTCTGCCTCTACCTCTTTATCTCTCTGTCTATGACTTTCCGTTTCTTTCTCTCTCTCTCTCTCTATCTCTCTATCTATCTATCCACCTATCCACCTACCTGCCACCCTCTCTCTCTCTCTGTCCTGGCCGACAGGTAAAGCTTCTCTATTATTTCACAGCTGTTTGTGTGGAGTTAACTGGGATGCAAAAAAAAGGCAGTCACTACAATTTAAAATCCATCCCTGTGTAGCGCTGTGATGCTTCCTCCGGTGGTGAGAGATTCTGTGTCAATCGTATGATTTCACCATTGACATTATGATCGATAACATTTATATCGCTTGAATACAGCCGTGATTCAAGTGACTAAATTATCATTATTGTGATCTTGAAGTGATCATTATCCCAGGAAATTGCTCCGCCAATCCACGAACCAAAGGATTGCTACTGATTGATGGTAAACAGAGGCGTGTGCGTGTGTCAGTGTGTGTGTGGAGTAAGGAAACTTGCCTGAGGTTTTTCCCTGTTCTGTGCCATCTGGCAATTGATCAGAGATCCTGTCGCTTGTGAGGCCAGTGCTCTAACTCCTGGACGGAGAGATAACTTACCGGGGATGCCAACAATGGCAAGGATAGGGTAATAAATTGCTTCGACCAGCGAAACACCTTGGTAACCCATGTGTAGGATAGCAGAGATCACTCGCAAATGGGCTGTCAAGTTACGCAACTTCGAAGAACACTTACCTATATACAGAAGAGTAATCGGTGGCTAATTAGTTGGCAATTACTTTCCGGTGATTTAACAAACAAATTAATATGCTCTACATGTCCGGGCATGTGACACAGTCCCTCAGGCTCAAACAGTAATAGAAATAGAAATAGGAGTATTCCTCGCGTTTCCCTTATCACATCATCAGGATGTTTCCAGCGCTTCATATGATAAACAATATAGTGGACTGACTGTGTGTTTCTTTCTTCCCCACCTCTCTCTCTCTGTAAAACTCTTTGTGGCGTCAGTCTGGCTCTGTGCATGTATTTGTCAGTCTGTCTCAGTATGTGTACATATGTGTGAGGCTGCCTATCGCTAGGATCTAATGACTCCCTGTAAATAATAATTTGGTCAGTCAATCCATGACTGTTTGTGGGACATATGCTGTGCTCAATTCTCTGACGCGTTTCGCCCACAAACAGACGATTCACTTTACAGTATATTCCGAGAAGCGCTTTGAGACGTCTAGAAGATGTGAAAAGAGCTATATCAAACTGCAATTATTATTAATATTATTATTATTATGAAAAGAAGTATTAGTTTTAATATCAACGTTACAATTATCACAAACTAAACTCCTTACCGCCACTCCTTATTTTCTGTGAAGCACTTTGAGAATTCTAGAAGACGTGAAAATCGCTGCGAGGATTATTATTATTATTATTATGAAAAGTAGAAGTATTAGTATTAGTATCAGTATTATCACACAATAAGCTCCTTGCCCCTTCACCCCAGGTCTCTCTATTTCCCACTCACTCCCTATCACAGTAACGAATCGATTTCAAGATCCCGTCGCTGGCTCTGGCCTCCTGTTTGCCCCCTGGTCTTGTGCGCTCCACCATCTGTGGTCCTGCCTTCAGCCACTATGCCTCCAAACTTTGTCTCACACTAACCCTTCTCCTTTCCCCCCCGCTTTCAACACACTTTATGATCATCTTTACAATCATCTCTCTCAATCCTTCTCTCCCTCCGTCTTTCTTCCTCCCGACCTCCCTCCTTCACTGCCTCCGGCCCTCCCAACTTCGCGCCCTCCCTCGCTCCCTCTCTTCCTCTCTCGCATTCTTTCCCACTCCCTCCGTTCACCTCTCTATCTCATTAACTATCTCATTACCTATCTCTCCCACTCTCCCTCTCCTTCCCATTCCTCCCCTCTTTCTCTCAGCCTTCCTCCCTCACTCTCCCTGACTCCCTATCTATCCCTCAAACCGCAGTCATTACCGCCCTATAACTAAACTGCCCTTCCTCTCAAAAGTTCAAGAACGCGTTGCTGCTAATCACATCCGCGCATATCTCTCCTCCCCCTCCCTTTTCGACCCCCTCCAGTCCGCTTTCCGCCAACACTACGGAGACTGCACTTGTGAAACTCACAAACGACATCCTCTCTCTCTGTGACCAGGGCTCCCTCTGCCTCCTTGTCCTCCTGGAACTCTCCGTTGACCACTTTCAACAAAGTCGACCACGCCATCCTCCTCTTCGATTTTCTCCATCATCCACTTGATTGGAACCACACTCACCTGATTCGAGTCCTACCTCATAAATCGCCAGCAGTACATCTGCGTAAAAGGCTTCTCCTTCCGCTCTCACGCGGTCACCTGCGGGATACCCAAGGATCCATCCTTGGACCCTCCGCTTTCTCATCTACATGCTCCCTCTTGGGGATATTATCCGCAGACATGGGGTACATTTCCACACATATGTAGATGAAACTCAACGCTAATTTTCCACCCTTTTTTACGACCCCAGTCCCCTGATTTTCTTCCTGTCAGATCTCAGTTTCTGGATAACCGCAAATTTCCTTTTGTTGAACGTTGACAAGATGGAAGCCATATTCTTTGGCTCTCGTCGAAATCTGAAATTTCACAGCTTTCACCTTCTCAATCTACCCGACCTCCCTTTAAAACTCTCCGAAGCCGTACGCAATCTTGGCGTCAGTTTCGACCACCAAATATTCTTCCTCCCCCACATCCGCTCCCTCACCATCACCGCCTTCTTCTCCTCCGAACCTCGCCCATCTCCGCCAATACCTCTCCCCAAAAGCCGCTGAAACCCTGGTCCATGAATTTATCACCTCTCGGCTGGACTACTCCATCGCCCTCCTCGCCGTCTCCCCTCCACTACCAACCATCAAATCCAGAAAATTCAAAACTCTGCCGCCCGCATTCTCACCCGCACCAAACTCCGCTCCGCGATCCCCCCAATCCTGGCCAGACTGCACTGGCTGCCTGTCCCAGTGAGGATCGACTTCAAGAACCTCACCCTTGTCTTTAATTCCTTCTGCTGATCTGCGACTTTCGAACTCTCTGACCTCCTCTTTTCTCAAAAGAGTACCCGCTGCCTCCGCTCATCCTGGTCTTGCCTCCTTCTCGTTCCCCGAAGCTCCGCTCCAGCCTCGGCGGCCGTGCCTTCAGCCAGTAAGCACCGAGGATCTGAAACTGCATTCCTCACTCCCTGTATCTCGCCGCCTCTCTTCCTATTTCCAGATCTATGCTAAAGACCTTTCTTTTCGACGTCGCCTTTGGTCACTTTCCTCCCGCTCCTCCAAGCTCGGTCCCGTGATTCTTAATGTGAAGCGCTCTGAGACGCAGTCCGGCGTGGAGGGCGCGATATAAATCCAAGTTGTTGTTCTTTTTTATTGTTCTCCGTATAAATGTCTTCTTTGTATAATAAGCCTGTTCTTTGTAAAGCAGAATTGTTCTCTGTATAACATGCCTGGTATCTCTATGGCAGGACTTTTTTATTGTATACCTGTCCTGGTATGTTTTTGGCTGGCCTGGGGGTTGTGTAAAAGGCCTGATCTCTCTATAGCTTGTCTGGCCGTACAGTTCTTGAAAAGTTAGATATCCGTATATTAAGTAAAGATATTTTGCAACAAATCTAAATAATTTCATCGTAGTATCTTTCATTAAGAAAACCATTGGTTTGGTTGTTGTGGGTTAACCCACTTCTACTTTTAGAACACACAGTCATACACTGGCCTCCTATGGGCAGTGTAGCAGACAAATGTGCTGCACTAGCCTTCTGTGGGCAGTGAAACACACACAGTCACTACCCTGGCCTCCCTGGACGGTGGAAAAGACACAGTCGCTTGACTGATATCTTCTTGGTAGTGTAGCAGGCCCAACCACTAAATTAGGCTCCATTGGGCAGTCTAACACACACAGCTTCTATAATAGGCCCCTGTTTGTAGGCTAACAGACACAGTCACGCCACGACGCTGCTGTGTGGAATGTAACCTGCACACAATAGCTACACCAGCCTTTTATTCTGCAGACCAGTAACATATTTATTAGAGCGCAAGCTTCACTAGCGAAAGGACCTGGGTCTGATTCTCGGAAATGTAAATTCCATTACTCCACCCACACGATTCTGCTGAGTTGCAGAAATAAGGAACGAGCTTGTCAGTCAATTCGCGGATCACATTTCAAGGATAATAATGCCTTCAAATTGACACGTGTCGAAGATTGCTAATGGGTTCCGCCAGATGCAAAGATCCTGACCGTGGACAGAGGGAGGTCGCGGGACACACGGAGCTGGAGTCCAGTGACTGTCCGAATCCTGGATCCTTGTGATAAGAGAGGCCACAGGTTGATTTGAGGACTGGACAATTAACTAGTTTCGTGTCTTGGATCCTGGTGAAGAGAGGCAGAAATACTGAGATAGAGGTGGAGAGAGGGAGGGAGCGATATATATATATATATAGAGAGAGAGCGACAGAGACAGAGAGAGAGAGATCGAGAGAGTGAGCGAGCGAGAGAAAGAGAGAGAAAGACAGAGAGAGACAGAACAATGAGTTTAAAGATTGGAGCGTTTCAGTCTCCGAACTACTATCCCCCTGCCTCCCTGCCCGTACCCTCCGTTTCTCTGGCTCCGGTCTGCTCCACATCCTCCGCCCCAACCGACCTACCATCGTTGGCCGGGCATTCAGCCTCTCAGCCCCTAGGCTCTGGAACTCTATCGCCCAGTGCCTTCGCCTTGGCTCCTCCCTTTCCTCATTCAAGGCCGGTCTCAAGAACTTTCTCTTTGACCGTGCCTTCAGCTCCCCTCTCCACTTTCTACCCCCTCCTCGCTCCCTCCCTTCCCTCCCCTCACCCTGACCATTTCCCCCTCTCCTCCTCACTCGATACTCTTGCCCCCATCACCTCCCATACTGACTCCTACTCTCGTTCCTCCCCCCTGGTTCACCACCCACATCCGCTCACTGAAGAGCCAGGTGCGGGCCGCTGAAAGCACCTGTGTCAAATCCGGCCTGACGGTCCATCGACAAATCTGGCTGGACCTCCTCAAAGCCTACCGCTCCACGCTAGCCTCGGCGAAGTCGTCCTTCTACTCCAGGATAATCCTGGAGGCGAATGACAACCCTAGACTTCAGTTTTCTACCACATCCCGACTCCTCCGTCCCCCCCGCCACCCCACGCAGGTCATCTACTCCAACCATCACTGCGAGGAGATGCTAGATTTCTTTGAATCCAACATCAAGGGAATTCACTCCGCAGTCACTTCCACTCCAACATTCACCCATCCCCCACAACTTCACTCCCACACTCCGGCTCCTACCCATCCTCCCCTAAACACTTTTTTACCCATTTCCCCAACCTCTGTCACCAAACACATGCTATCCCTGAAACCCACCACCTACTCCCTTGAACCCATCCCCACTCCTCTCCTTATCTCCCAGCTCCACCTTCTTGCCGCACATATCACAGACATCGTCAAACACTCCGTCTCCTATGCCTCTATTCCCATTAAAAACTGCCACCATCACTCCCACTTGAAAAAACCCTACCTTGATGCGTCGCAGCGATCAAGCTCCCGGCCTAACTCCAACCTCCACTTCCTGTCCAAGGTCCTGGAATGAGTGGTCGGCTCCCAGCGGCGTTCTTTCCTCTCCACACACTTATTATTCGAACCCCTTCAATCGGGTTTCCGTGCTGCCCATAACGCAGAAACTGCCCTGGTCAAGGTCACCAATGACATACTGACCACCTGTGACCAGGGCTCCCTCTGCCTCCTCGTCCCTCGACCTATCGGCAGCATTCATTACGGTCGTCCATGCTATCCACCTCCAACGCTTGTCCTCCCACCTCAACGTTCAAGACCCTGTCCTTGAGTGGTATAGGTCGTACCTCTCCCACCGTCTTCACTTTGTTCCCACGAATGGTTTTTCCTCCAGCCCCCGCACTGTCTCGTGCGGTGTCCATCTAGGCTCTGTCCTTGGTCCCCTCCTCTTCACCCTCTATATGCTCCCAATAGCTGACATCATCCACAGACATACGGTTAACTTCCACATGTATGCGAATGGCACCCAACTCTACCATTCCTCCTCTGCCCTCAACTCCACGACAACCGATGTCCTGACAGCCTGCCTGTCCGACATCGAGTCCTGGACGAGAGGCAACTTTCTTCAAATCAACGTTCGTAAATCTGAGGCCCTCCTGATTGGCTCGCGTCAGCGCCTCCGCACCTCAGGCGCTGACAGCATCGGCATCCAAGACTGCACTCTCCACCTCTCAAAGCCATCAGCAACCGCGGTGTTCTGTTCGACCTTGAGCTGTCCTTTATCCCTCATATCCGCGCCACAACTGCCACCGACTTCCATCACCTCCGGAATGTCGCCAGACTACGGCACTACCTCAACTATCACGCTGCTGAAACCCTGGTCCACGCCTTTAGCACCTCACGGCTGGATTATGCGAACTCTCTCCTCGCCGGCCTTCCCGCCACCTCCCTCCACAAGCTGCAGGTCATTCAGAACTCTGCAGCTCGTGTACTGTCCCGCACCAGACACCGCGCCCACATCACTCCCACCCTCGCTCGCCTCCACTGCTCCCCATCCCCCAGAGGACTGATTTCAAGATCCTCATCCTCACCTGCATGGCCATTCACAGCCTTGCTCCCTCCTACCTCTCCGACCTTCTATCCCCCTACCTACCTGCCCGTACCCTCCGTTCCTCTGGCTCCGGACTCCTCCACATCCCCCGACCCAACCGTCCTAACATCGGTGGCCGGGCCTTCAGCCTCTCAGCCCACAGGCTCTGGAACTCTATCCCCATTGCCTTCGCCTTGCCTCTTCCCTTTCCTCCTTCAACGTCGGTCTCAAGACCTTTCTCGTTGAGCGTCCCTTCAGCTCCCCTCTCGACAGTCTTACCCCCTCCTCGCTCCTTCCCTTCCCTCCCCTCACCCTGACCATTTTTCCCTTGCTCGGCTCCTGAGCCAACTGTACATCGCCTTGGGACGTCCTCCCGACGTGAGAGGCGCTCTATAAATTGAACCTTTTTGTTGTTGTTGATGTGATCGGGGACCGGAGTTTGGTGCGGGTTAGTATGCGGGCGGCAGAGTTTTGAATGAGTTGGATTTTTGGGTAATGAATGCAAGAACGGCGATTGAATAGTCGAGCCGAGAGTTGACAGCGGCATGGACCAGAGTTTCAGTGCCTTTTGGGAAGATGTGTTTGCGGAGAAAGGCGAAGTGACGGTGGTGGAAGAACGCTGTGCTGGTGCGGGACATAATGTGGGGGAGAAAGTATAATTGGACGTCGAACCTGATGTCCATGTTACGTAAGGTTTCGTAGAGTTTTAGGAAGACGTCAGGTAGGGAAGGCGATGGGAAAACATACACAAAGCCACACATACACACACACATGCACACACAGAGAGACACACGCATGCACAGGCATACACACAAACATAAATACACGCGCACACCTACATAAAGACAAAGAAACACACACAGACCGACCCAAACACACACGCAGACACACACAGACACACATACACACATAAACACAGACCAACACAATAAATGTGATGAGGCACACAGATACAGACACAAACAAACACAGAGACACACAGACAAAAAAACACACACAGCCAAACACACAGACGTGCACCCACACAATTAATATCATGAGACATCCACGCTTTCTCTCAGTCACACTCACTCATTCTCAGTCTGTCTCTCTGTGTCTTCATACACTCTCTCTCTTTCTCTCTCTCGTTCTCCTTCTCTCTCAGACACACATAAATGCTCACAAGTTTTCTTTGTGTCATTCTTTTACTGCTTTTCTGTCTCCAAGAAAGGACGCCTCAAAGTGTTTGGAGGGTGTCGCTGTAAAGTGTAGTGACTGTGTATCTAATGTGACAGCCAGTTTGCGCAGAGTGACGTCTACTCAAATTGCCGAGGACATAATTGAGTCGTTTTGTACAATAATAAAACTTGCATTCGGTATAGCGCTTTTCACGTTTTCTAGAGTCAAAGCGCGTCACAGAATATACCGAAAAGTAAATTGACGCCTTGGGACATCCTCCCGACGAAGAAGGCGCTATTCAAATGAAACCAGGTTGTTGCTGCATATTTTGTGGGCAAAATGCGGCAATCAATTGCGCACAGAAGCGTCCCACGAACATATACTGAAGTAGCCAAATAATAATTTTTTTTGTTAAGGGATTATTATCTAGCAGGCGGTGTAAGGAGAATTGCCCAAGATGTCGCCCTTCCGTGAATCGGACCCAAGTCTCTCACTTGTAAGGCGAGCGCTCTTACGGCTGAGTTACAGGAATCCACATAGCAAAGCAATATTATTACTTTCTTTGAATAGTATATGCCCTTGATAATTTGTGAAGGAATATTTATCACCCTTTTAAGCGCTCTGGCCCTGTGTGGAGGCCGCTATATCAGTACAAGTTGTGGTTGTTGTTCCTGCGCACTGCAGAATAAACAGTGGTTCGTTTGTGAAACTTGCTTTCTCTCTTTCGCTCTCTCTCTTTCTCTCTGTATCTCTCTGTTGGAATGAATATTGAAATTATTATTGATACAGGATGTGAACCTGGGGTAACGGATGGGTGGTGTTTGAAGAAATGTTGTCCATATCGTTGCTGGTTGCCACGACATATGTGAGTGGCCTGAAAAGAGCAGAGTGACAATCTTGACAAGCGTTAAAGGAAAGAACTGACGAAATATTAGGCAAGAGAATTGCAACAAAGTAGCTCAGTGGAACCTTTATCCACGTATTTTACAATTTGTTAAAAGCATCGAACAAGTAAAAAACAATGGTACCAGAGCCCTGAGGGAGCAGGCGTGGAGCAGGTTAAGGGATATGAAGGGCAATTTGAGGCCTCACACTCGGAAATGTTCCTTTACTCAGAGAAGGGGCTTATCGATTGGTAAAACAAAATGTGAGAAGGAAACAGACTGTGTGGGATTTATATAATAAACGTATAAATTTATATACGTGATTGCAAGATGAAAAAGACAAACACAGACTTGCCTTCAAAATAGTTAAATTGCTGAGTAATATATTGGTGAAGAACTTTGTGAAGACTCAAAGACAGAATCTGGCGCTTTATCAAATTGAAGAATTATACCTCCTGATGTTCAAGCAGCATTTACTGTAAATGGTTCTTCCTTTATCCCTTTGCGATGCCAAACCACATCAGTGCCCTCAGCATGACTGTTAGCTCACGTGTTTTCACGAACTGCAAACAGGTGGGGAAGCGTGTGGACACGCGCATGGACACACCTGGGCTGCATATGAGTGAGCAGTGCAATGGCTCGCGGAGGCACGTCGACAGCAGTTTCAACCTTAACCATTCCTAGGACATCCCAACACTTACATGCTTTTGTCTTGTTAAAATGTGCTTTAGTAATGTATTTTGTTAAGATAATGCTTCGGTGATGTATCTTGTCAAGATAGTGTTTATTAGCCACTTAAGCGCGACGGGTGATGATAATGAGTCGGGTGTAATGTGATACGTGTGCTTGTGTCGCTTTATAATTCTTACTAAAACGTTTCAATAATACACTTGATGTAGTTTGTCACAAACAGTAGAACCCAATTTCACAGAGTGGAGAATGTGCATATTCCTGCTAAGCTAATTCCGTAAATTATTACTCCTATTTTTTGTAGACTCAGCAAAATTGTCCTAGGAAACTAGCGGCCAAAGTGTTTGACATTCCTTGTTGGTAAATTTACCGACACTGATGAAAAAACACGGAGAATCTGGGCATTAATACAATTATAAGATAGCCAAGATGGGTTTATGAAAGAGCTATCCTGCCAAACCAATTTATTGGTTTTCTTTGATTGTGTGATGAGGGAGGTTTATAAGCGTAAGGCAGTGGATCTTGTATGTGTGGATTTCAGAAAGGCCCTTTTATACCGTTCCTCACCAAATGCTGGTAGATAAACTAAAAAAGTGAGAATAGGAGAAGTTATCTTGCAATGTGTACGTAATTGGATATCTGATAGAATCCAGTAGATGCTTCTACAGTGGATGTCATCAGGCTGGGAGAATATTACCAATGGATTTCCACAAGGATCTGTTTTGGGACCATATTTATTGAACATCTTATTAACGAGATTGAGATACAGGTCACAAACCCAATGGCCAGATTTTAAGATGGTACAATGCTAAAGAAGTTGATCGACTCCAATGATGAACAGCATATCATATAGGAGGATTTAAACATTCTTCGGAACTGGGCAGATAAATGGCACATGAAACTTAATTTGAGAAAATTGCAAACTGCTTCACGTGGGGAGAAAATTCTCAAGGAAGGGCGTATTATTTAATTGGTAAGAAAATGATCTCTACGGAAAATGAAAATGACCTGAGGATCCTAATTGAAAATAAATTGAAGCCAATGACACAGTTTTCACGAGGAGTGATTGAGACAAACCAGACGCTGGGCTGTACTAAGAATATCTCAATGGATTGTAGTGATTAAAGCTTATTGACGCTTAGCATTCAAAGTGAATATTTCTCCAATAATCTGTGTGAAATAATAATTAAAATCCGAATCCATGCATTTGAAATAGCACTTTTTGTGTCTTCTGGAAGTCACAGCTTCACAGAATATACTGAAAAGTGTATTAAAAGTATAATTATGGGTGAACTGCAGCACCTAATTAAGCACAGCAGTGCTCGCAAACGGACATGGGTTTAAGTGACCAGTTTGTTTATTTTATATTCTTGAGGGATTATTATCATGGGTTGGAAGTAAGGAAACTTGCGCAAGGTTTTGCCCTGGCAGCAATCAAACCACATCTCTCACTTGGGAGACGAGCACTTTAGCCTCTGTGCTGCATGTCTCCCCGTGAAATAGAAATGAAGATTACTTGGCTCGATATTCATGTGTCAAAGAGATGAGGATTCCTTGACTTGCTATCCAGGGACGGTGACTGACATTACACATGATAAAGGTTCCCCAGAGGTTTCCCATTAGAATGAATAATATTGCCTCTCAATGCGTTATTTCAAACTGTTAGTTGGAGACGCTGTATTCGGCAACAACGCTCCTCCTCATATCTTGCCATGTCATCTTCAAAATTATATGAAATAGAAGCATTTTACTACCCGTTTCTTGCAGTGGTTGGTCGGTTGCAAACTAGAACTATCAAAATAAAGAAAGTAGCATTCGTAATACAATCCAACAGACTGGATTCATGCTTCAGCTTTTGAACTCCAGTACAAACACTTGCATCTATGCGGTACCTCATGGCAAGTTCAGAAAGAAATGATGAAGATTCTTCAATATCCGTTTGCTCTGTTGCTTCAATTGGTGAAGAAAATTTGATTATTTATACTGATTGATTGTAAAACGTTGCCGCAGCACAATCATCACATGACATTTCACTCCTTATATTCCAACTCTACCAATCCATTTGACACTGGAAGAGAAAGATCATATTCACAAGATGTAGTTTTATATGGTTGGAGAGTTGAGATGATATTGGGAAACGTTATTGCACAGGATGCATTCTCAATGTAATTTAGCTGTTGAAGTCTGCTCCGTTTTAAATTGTAAAGGAAAATCATAACTTAGTTCGATCTTACCATTCGAGGAGAAGATTGACTTCCCTGAGAAAATGTTCAAGCAATGCTGTAACTGTTATGTAGCAGTGCAGTGATCACCATTAAATCCGTTTTCCCCACAGTTTCTCGTTTCATTTGAGTTTCATTGTTCACAGTGGGTGATTGTTTCCTCATCAAATTTGAGCAATGCAGTTTAATTTTGGAAGCCGTACTCATATCTGCCCTGCACGTGAAACATCCCAGACTAATTGTCTGAGGACAACATTTCTATACAGCTTTTAATAAGATCATTAATGCCAAAAAAAGAGATACTATTCTGTAATGAGAACTTGTTATTGACGATGTCATAAACATATTATTAATTTTGATATATAATCATTATGTACAATCGCTGACTATTACCAGCCTGGATCAGCACGTAAACGTACTACAAACGTTAAGCCAAACTCATGATCTGGAAATAACTTGCAAAATTCCAGCATTGATTCTACGAATGAATTCAGTTGCATCGTGTAAATGTCATTAATCTGGATTGTGAATCAATTTATCAAATCTGGATGGCACCTTCACTCAATTATCATTGGCAAACCAAAAGCAATGGAGTGTTGGACAAGAAAGAAAAAACATGTGTGTAGAGCATGTACTTTGCAGACTTAGAGACGTTCCACTACACTGTACGGCAACCAATCAGAATAAGCCATTTCCCGACCTGTACACTCGTTATCCAAGGTTCGACTCAACATTCGGCTCGTAATTTTATATAGTCGCTAGTCTCATACTTACACCGCCACATGTCATTTTCTTATCGTGTCCGTCTTGTAAAAATTGCAAGCACAATGGAAGAGAGAGAACAAAAGAGAGGCAATTGTTCTCTTGTTCATATGAAATTGAAATGTTAAGCTGCTATTCTTGTTGATATGAATCAAAGTGGCGGATAACACCATTTTGTACTCGAACCATCACTCAACATCTGTCAATAACATAAGCTGCTTTTTCTGGTTAAGAAGAAATGGTCAACATGACATTTTGCAGTAAGAAACCATTGGCCTTGGGATGATACAATCTGTTTTTAGTCAAAATGTCTGGTTCTTGGGATAAACAGACGTAACACCGAACTTGACTCTTTGCCCAGTAGCGAAAGGCCTACGTGTCTCACAACAGATTGGATGGCCAAAAAGTTATAAAGCTGAAAGGTGGTTGACATAAAGCAGCAGAATCGGAAGAGATCGAGGCAGGCAGAGTTGGAGGGTCAAAGCACGCTGACTGCTTCAGAATCGGGAAGTAAATGTTTTACGTATAATTGTTGTCTTATATTTGAATAAACTGAGTTATCCACAACATTTTATTGTTAACATTTTGTACACAGCAGTGTTCTACAAACATCCGTGGAATGAGCGACTAAATTAGTATTCATATAGTGTTTTTCTTGTGAAAGACTTATCAGCCCCAGAAAAAAAATTCGCTGATCGACTAACAACTGGTTTCCGTATTATTAGAAGATAAACAGACGCGTGGAGAGTAAGCAAAGCGGCTAAACGTTTCGCCCTACCGGGAATCGAACACTGGTCTCTCGCTTGTGAGGCAGTGCTCAAACGATGAGCAACAGGACTGCACTTTGAAAGAATGACAGGGTTTAGAGGGAATGTTAATTTGGGAACATCGATCAGTCAATTGAGGATATATTTTCTTTAGGGAGGGAGTGAAGGCAGCGCCTTTGAAGCAAGTGCACAGTGTACCAATGGAAGGATTGAGAATTACAATGTTGCTAACAACAACAACAACGTGGATTTACACAGCGCTCTCCAAGGCGGTCGGCGTCTGAGAGCCTTTCACTCTAACGGATCCCGGGGTCAAGCTACGGGACGGGGTAAGAAGGTGATCAAAGGCGCGATCGAAAATAAAAGTCTTCAGCAGAGACCTCAAAATAGGAAGAGAGGGGGCGAGGCTAAGGGAGTTAGGAAGAGACTTCCAGATTCTCGGAGCAAAGTTTCTGAAGGCACGGCCGTCGAAGGTGGAACGGAGGACTCTGCCGACAAGGAGGAGGCCAGACCCGGAGGAAAGAATGCAACGGGCACAGTTTTGAGCAGAGACGAAGTCAGAGTGGTAGGATGTGCGCAGAGGAGGGGAGGTATTTGATGAGAGTGGTGAGGATCTTTAAATCGATCCGCTCTGGGACAGGGAGCCATTGCAAATTGGCAAGGACTGGGGTAAACGTGGAGCTGAATTTGGTGCGCGGAAGGAGTATAATCCAGGAGATAAAATGATGTTGAGAGAGCACATGCCGAGTTTCATTTGAGAGACTAGTAACTAGAGAGATAAGGAGAGGCGGGCTGAAGGTAAATAAGCATAATGCGGTGCAGACTGTGAGGGGAAGGGGATAGTGTTGGCAACAGATTGGATTATCTGCATGTTGGACACGAGAATATCAATCACAGTTTCGCATTTGTAATTGGATGTGAAGGTGTATAAGTCAACGGACCTTGGCTGATGGAAATGGTTGGTTCTGGCGAATAGGAGCCTCAGGCGTTCCTTACCTCCCGGATTATGTGGAATCGAGCCAATAGAAGGCCAACAGGTTTGTGTCTGTTGACCATGAGTCAGGATATAAATCATAATTTTTCATTCAACAATGTTATTTCCTCCAATACCTAGACTCTTGGTATCATGCCCTTATGTTGAAAATTCTCCTGCAGCACTGCATCAACTTCGACATTCTCTCACCGTATTTATCGTCATTTCCTAAACTTAAATCAGCGATGATGCATTTTTTAACCGTTTCCAATTTCCAGCAGTCTCTTCGTGGAATCACGTGAATCATTGATTTGAGCACACGTCTCACAAGCGATAGAAACAAGTTGGATTGCGGCAAGGTGAGTTTGCAAGTTTTCCTGCACCACACGCCTCTGCTTACCTAACAGTAAATTGGATCCCGCCTCGCCGCTTTGTCGATTGGCGTATTTCTTTTCTTGGGAAAACAATTCCTACCAAAAAATAATAATAATATTTCGGTCACTCAATCCATAGGTATTTGCTGGACACGGCTGTGTGCAATTGGCTGACGAATTTTACCCACAAAATATAGAGTCAATCCACTTTACAGTATAATTCGGCTAAGCGCTTTCAGAAGTCTCCAACACGTGATATGTCACTATTTGAAATGCAAGGTAAAGGAGGATCGTGTCATGGCACGGATGAAGTACGGTTGAGAGACGAACAGGACTACGAGGTTCTTTATGGGCCTTGTGAAGCATAGAGTGAGTGCATCCAAAAAGGGAGATGGTTTCAGGACTCAAGGTATGGAGCCTGGTGCGGGAGAGCGACGGGATGCAGAGTTCTGAATGTTCTGCAGCATTTTGAGGGCGGAGGGAATTTGTACAGTTCAGCCTGGATGTATTGAACACGTGGATGAGGGTCTCTGGGGTCTCGGTGCGAGATAGTGGTGTAGCGGTGCAACTTTGCGGAGGGGTGGAAAGCAGGATCGGGTCATGGCGCGGATGTGGGTGATGAAGCACGTTTGAGGGTCAAGCGGGTCTACGCGGTTCCATATCGGCCCCAAGAATTGTAGAACGAGTAAATCCAAGAAGAGTGATGCTATCAGGACTCGATGTATGGAGGCGCTGACGTGAGACAAGCAGAAGGCATCGGTTTGCTGATATTCAGCCGATTCACCTCTGCCATGAGAGTCCCTTCATCATTCTGCCTCCCGGGTCTCCTTCAAAGCACATCTCGAGACATTTCTCTTCTGCAGCATATTCGGCCACCCTCTGTGCCCTGCAGCCCTCCAGTTCGCTACCGCCTCCTCGGTTTCTAATCTCTGACTTTCCAGCAACTTGTGTCGTTCTCCCAGCATCAAAGGCGCTTTACAATTGTAATCTGTTGCTGTGTGCTTGTACCCTTAATTCTCACCAAATTTACTCGAAAATCTTAACCAATGAAAATCACTTCATTCCTTGAAACCACTTGCACACTCATTTGTAGTGCTCTCAGTCAGTTCCACGTTCCACACGGTCTATTTAATTTTAAATATCCCACCGGCCATATCTTCACTTATAATAAAATTCACCCACTCATAAATCACCCTTTCCAGGTTCCATTGAGGACTTGACTCAGAACGAATTGACATCAAAATGCTTACCCTCACATCTATATTCTTTCACACTGTAGGAACTCGCTCTCTCTCTCTAATCAGCCGCTATTGTACATCGCTGCCAATTACGTCGCCTCAGATAAACCCGGTCCTGTTGTCCGTCACCGGCACACTCTCTAACATCATCAATGACCAAGTCTTCATTCATTATCAATCTCTGGATCTCAGTGTCTGTATTCGCCACTTTTTTCCGTCTCTAGCAATATTTAATTCCCATCTGAAAACTTACCACTTCGACAATGCGTATGGTCACCTTCATTTCCCCGATGCTCAGGGTTCAACCCCATCAATGTGAAGCTCATTGAGATGTTTTGTGTTAGTCAAAAATAAAAATGAATAATAAATAATAAATCAATAGAAAATAGAAACCATAACAGCTTACAAACACGTCGGCTACAAACGCAGAAAGGACAGAGAAGCATGAATGTAGCAATGACAAATTCTCTTTTTAATAGTAGATCGGGTTCCTGTTGATGCTGTTCTGTTCTGAAGTACGACCCATGCCTCTTTCGATTTTTGAAATTCCTTGATGCTTTCACTGGAATGTTACTCTATAACGGTAAGTATTCCTTTCCGTTCTAGATGTCAGCCTGGCTCAGTGACTCGATGTTAACCTCGCACAAGTCTGGATGTTAGCCTGTCTTATGACTAAGCTTCACTCAGGTATACGTGTTAGGCTGGCTCAGATCTGGATAACAGCTTCGGTCAGGGCTTAATGTCAGTCTGGATTCACACCGGGGAGTTAGCCTTGCATAAGTTGGGTTGACCTTCTGACTCATGTCTGGGTGTCAGCCGGGCTCATACAGTTTAATTCAGCTTGGGTCTCCCCCTGTGTATCAACCGAGCTGAGGTCCGGTGTCAGCTTGGCTCAGCTTTCGGTATCCTCCTGGTTCAAATCTGGTAGATACCCTGGCTCTGCTCTGTGCGTTAGCCTGGCTCAGGTCTGGATGTTTACCTGACTACGTCTGAGTGTCAGCCTCGCTTAAATGGGAGCAGTCTTCCCTCTTTACGTTGAAAGATTGAAGTCAATATGTTGCTTAAGGAAAACATTGCCAAATCTGGCCTAACGGTCCACCGACAAATCTGGCTGGACCTCCTCAAAATTTACCGCTCCACTCTAGCCTCGGCCAAGTCGTCCTTCTACTCCAGGATAATCCTGGAGGCGAAGATCAACCCCAGGCTACTGTTTTCCACCACAACCCGACTCCTCCGTCCCCCCCGCCACCCCATGCAGGTCATCTCCTCCAACCTTCACTGCGAGGAGATGCTGGATTTCCTTGAATCCAAGATCAAGGGAATCCGCTCCGCGGTCAATTGCCCTCCAACGTCCACCCACCACCCACCCCTTCCCTCCCACACTACGACTCCTACCCATCCTCCCCTACACACCTTCGTACCCGTTTCCCCACCCTCTGTCACTGAACGCATCCTATCCCTAAAACCAACCATCTGCTCCCTTGACCCCAACCCCACTCCACTCCTTATCTCCCAGCTCCACTTTCTTGCCCCACATATCACTGACATCATCAACCTGTCCCTCTCCTCTGGCTCTGTCCCCATTCCATTAAAAACTGCCATCATCACGCCCACCCTGAAAAAACCCTCCCTTGATGCGTCGCAGCTATCAAGCTACCGGCCCATCTCCAACCTCCCCTTTCTCTCCAAGGTCTTGGAAAGAGTAGTCGCCTCCCAACTGCGCTCTTTCCTTTCCACCCATTCTCTTTTTGAACCCCTTCAGTCAGGTTCCCGTGCGGCCCATAGCACAGAAACTGCCCTGGTCAAGGTCACCAATGATATGCTGACCATCTGTGACCAGGGCTCCCTCTGTCTCCTCGTCCTCCTCGACCTATCGGCAGCATTCGATACGGTCGAACACGCTATGCTACTCCACCGCTTGTCCTCCCACCTCAACCTTCAAGGCACTGTCCTTGAATGGTTTAGGTCGTACCTTTCTCACCGTCTTCACTTTGTCTCAACGAATGACTTCTCCTCCACCCCCCGTACTGTCTCATGTGGTGTCCCTCAGGGCTCTGTCCTCGGTCCCCTCCTCTTCACCCTCTATATGTTCCCCCTCGGTGACATCATCCGCAGACATGGAGTTAACTTCCACATGTATGCGGATGACACCCAACTCTACCTTTCCTCCTCTACTCTCAACTCCACGACCACCGATGTACTGACAGCCTGCCTGTCCGACATCGAGTCCTGGACGAGACACAACTTTCTTCTGCTCAACGTGCGAAAAACCGAGGCCCTCCTGATTGGCTCACGTCAGCGCCTCCGCACCTCAGGCGCTGACACCATCAGCATCCAAGGCTGCACTCTCCACCTCTCAAAGCCAGTCAGGAACCTCGGCGTTTTGTTCGACCCTGAGCTGTCCTTTCTCCCTCACATCCGCACTACAACTGGCACCGCCTTCCATCACCTTCGGAACATCGCCAGACTACGGCACTACCTCACCCCTCACGCTGCTGAAACCCTGGTCCACGCCTTTGTCACCTCAAGGCTGGACTATGGGAACTCTCTCCTCGCCGGCCTTCCCGCCACCTCCCTCCACAAGCTGCAGGTCATTCAGAACTCTGCAGCTCGTGTACTGTCCCGCACCAGGCTTCGGGACCACATCACTCCCACCCTCGCTCGCCTCCCCTGGCTCCCCATCCCCCAGAGGATTGATTTCAAGATCCTCATCGTCACCTACAAGGCCATTCACGGCCTTGCTCCCTCCTACCTCTCCAACCTACTATCCCCCTAGCTACCTGCCCGTACCCTCCGTTCCTCTGGCTCCGGTCTGCTCCACGTCCCCCGCCCCAACCGCCCTATCATCGGTGGTCGGGCCTTCAGCCTCTCAGCCCCCAGGCTCTGGAACTCCATCCCCCAGTGCCTTCGCCTTGCTTCCTCCCTTTCCTCCTTCAAGGCCGGTCTCAGAACCTTTCTCTTTGACCGTGCCTTCAGCTCCCCTCTCGACTCTCTTCCCCCTCCTCGCTCCCTCCCTTCCCTCCCCTCACCGTGACCATTTCCCCCTCCTTGCTCCCTCCCTTCCCTCACCCTGACCATTTCCCCCCTGCTCGGGTCATGACCCAACTGTGCAGCGCCTTGGGACGTCCTCCTCACGTGAAAGACGCTTTATCAATTGAATCTTGTTGTTGTTGTTGTTGTTGTTGCCACTTGTAATACAAATCGGGTTTGTGTTGAAATATTGCCTGATATTCCAACCTTCCAAAGATACCAGTTTAAAATTTGTCCTGGATTGAGTTATGCTTGATTTCATCAGGCAAATGGCAGGCGATAATGTAGCTTACCATGACGTTGTCCATGTTCGTCGGCAAACGTAGAGTCACGAGACATTATAATGAACATTAAAATGTTTAATATTTTGACTTGAAAATGCGCTCTGTGGTTTGCAATTGTATAATCAGTTATAGGCGCCGTGCAATGGGTATAAGCATCTATGGCTATGTTGGAGCGCTCTGTTAAGCACAATATCAATGCAAGTTGTTGCAGTTTTGTTCTACTCAATGAAGTCCCAATTGAATGTTGTAAAACATAAACTTATCAGATTTAACGGCACACATGCTGAGAATTGTTGCCTTGCCTTTTTTGTGATAATCTATAAATCTATAATCTATAAATCTACAGACAGTGAATAAAACATTCAAAGGTGAGAAAAGGGACGCTGGAAACCGTAGGAATCAAAAATAGCTCTGTAACGTAACTTTCAGCCACAAAAGTCTGAACAAATGATGCGATATAATAAGTGTTCAACGTCACAGGAACTCACAGTGTAAACTGCAAAGTGGAATTTCTGTGTATTTGTGATTAAAACATAAGAACATAAGAAATATTCGATGAAAGTGATCGAGGTCCATTTAGTTCGCCTTCCACATTCCTGGCGTTCGCAAGCACATATGCCCAGAACTACCTAAGTGTTTGATTCCCAAATGTTACATTATAAAACAAAACTTTCCAATCTGTTTTTGAACAAATCAACACTGAGTGCTTCAACCGTCTCCCTCGGGAACCTGTTCCATAGATTTACTGTTTGATCACTGAAATGATGTTTCTGTAGATTCGAAACACAACAGTTTGCGCACAGCAATGTCCGAGAAAATCATGAAGTGAGTAATTATTGTACATGGGGAGTTGTTGGCCAGGACACTCAGAGAAGCATCTTGCACATTTTGAATAGTGTCAATTGATTTTTTAACATCCAACTGAAGGCGAAAGCTCAGTTTAAGGTCTCATTCAAAGTACGGCGCCTACGAAAATGGTTTATATGGCATAGGAACATATGAACATAGAAACATCTCAAAGAAGAGATTTATCATCGCCTTAACCAGAAGAATTTATATTTAGAAAACTCTTAAAACCAGCCTCCAGTGCATGGGCTACAGGGGTCTGGATAATCTACACTTTATGCAAAGTAAAATTGGAGAAACCCACTGTCAGAACAGTGGTGAATTCAATGCCAACAAGATAAAGGGATGGGTTGCGTGCCTAGTGGCTCAGATGCAGAGTTAATAATGGACTCGGACATTTTATGGCAGAAAGCTGAAAAGGTCAACTTTCTGATCTGGCGTTCCAATGATATTTGGGAATCAAGCAAGTGTCCGAAGTTCAGCATAATCTCTGTCAGGTGCATTGAACCTCCAAGCAGTTTGACATTGTCGATTCCTGAGGCGCTTATGGGAACCAAAGAGGTGAGGCCCTGTACTGTTGAGGTTCAACTGAGGAAGATTCCAGCTGATTCGCTGAACGATAACTGACTGACAAAACATTAAATAAGTGTATATTATAAAACGGGTCGGAGCTCGAGACGGTGCGGTGGCCAAAGGAGAAGGCCTTTGTGGAGATGAAGTGGAGACGGAATGAATGGTAGGAACAGAACCATTTAAGGACAGAGCCATCAAGTTTGAGGTAAGTGCAGGGGCGGTGGAGGAGGATGGAATGATCAATGGTATCAACGGCAGCAGAGAGGTGAATGCAGACAAGGCGACAGAGGGAGCCCTGGTCGAAGATGAACAATAAGTAAGTTGGCATTTTGACCAAAATTATTTCTGTATTGCGGCGGCACAGAAACCCGATTGGAGGGGTTCGTGAAGGATTGGAGCAAGGCAGAGGAGTGAAGCTGGGAACCAACAACTCTTTCCAGACCTTGGATAGCAAAGGAAAGTTGAAGATGGGGCCGTAGTTTGAGAGCACAGTTGGGTCCAAGGAAGGATGATTTAACGGTGGGAGTTATGACGGCCATTTTAAAACTTGTGTGAACTGTGGTCGTTAACATGGAGAGATTTATGAAGTCTGTGAGTAGGGGGCGAGGAGTAGGTGCTGGGAGTATGTTGAGGGGTAGGAAAGGGATAGGAATAAATGAATAATATTTGGTTGTTGGTACAATATTATATGACGGAATTAAATTTTTACCGTGTGTTTTGAGCTGAAATAAAAGCAATTTCAGCTTTGCAGTATCAATTATGATTGTGTAAATCTAACTTCATTATAGAATTCCTAACACACTATAATATCATCTGTCGGATAGTTTTTTGACATAAATTTTTTCTTGTATTTCATTTGATGCTGGTTTACTTGATTCGAGTCGATTAACACTCTTTGGAATTCTTCAATGTTGTGCAACAATAATCTGAGATTTCATATCAGTGCAGAGTAATGTTCTGAAGATATTATGCACTCTTTGCCGAGACGTTCATCTAGGTTGGCGTGGCCAAACATATCAACACATTTGACAACATTCTGTAAGGCAATGAGTCACCATGCTGACATGGGAAGCTATGAATCAGATTGATTAATGAGGGAATTCCGATAGCTGATATAAATTACAGCGATCAAAGCAGCAAAGAAAACAATCAACTGGTCGCTATTTATTCAACATTGGTGGTGCAGACACTTGTTACTCGAGAACTGAAAGCCATGTAAGAACAAAACTCATTCAACTTCTCTCAATTGCAAAATAAATTTCTTGTCCGAATCAAGTCTGAATGTTGGAATGCTTGAGGCTTTTGTCACGGAAGCGTTCCTTCCTCTTTGATCGGAACCCTTTCGTCATCTTCGTCCATGGGAACATGCTCTGAAACACCATCTGCACCTCATCTGTTCAAACATATTCTCCTCCTACTCTTGCTCAGTCATCTCTGGTGTACGTCAGGACACGATGCTTTGTTCTCTTTCCTTCTCCACATACATGCTTTCACATGGTATCATCATCTACAGACATGGTGTCAACCTCCACTTGCATGGGGAAGCCACATATTTTTCCTGTCACTTTGTATTTAGAACATTTTCCCCGCCAGCGCGAATACCTGGGTTTGACACCAGGGCAGCGTAAAAGGTTAACCACTTTTGCATGCTCCTCAACCTTTGTTTACATGGCAGTATGTGAGATCCTGCTTGTTAGCCGATTGGCGGATTGATTTGCGAGGTTAAAATTCCCTGCCAAAAAGAAAATTATGGCCACTCAATCTACGACTGTTTATGTGTTACTGCTTTGTGCAATTGGCAGTTGCGTTTCGCACGCAAAATATGCAGGATATGTACTTTACCATAATTCCGGAAAAGCCTTGTGATACGTCTATACGACTCGATAAGGCGGTTTTCAAATGCTAGGATTATTATATTATTATCTACTTTTCCATTTCAAGTTATAGAACACACACTGATTTTCTCCACAATTAGTTGTGGGACATCATTTCTGGCTGAGCACCAGCTTCTGCAGCTTCAAATGGGCAAGTTGAGCCCGTTCTCTTGAGATCATTGGAGCGCTGTAGCTCAGTGCATAGAGCACTGGCTTTGCAAGCGAGAGAACTGAATTCAATTCCAGGCAGAGCGAAATCTTTGGCAAGTTTCCTTACTCCACATGCCTAAAATAATCCCTCAAGAAAAAAACAATAATAAATCGGTCATTTTCAATCCAAGACTTTGTGTGGGACACTGCTGTGCGCAATTGGCTCCGCGTTCGTCCAAAATATGCAGACAATTCACTTTAAAGTGTGTTCTGTGAATCACTTTGGGACGTCCTCCCGCCGTGAAAAGCGCTATATCAAATGCAAGGATTATTATTATTAACATTATTATCATCCAATGCCTTCATATACTCCAGCTCTGAACTGCGTGTGCCACGCGCAAAATAATTTAATTAATCTGAGGATAGAATGAATATTAAATGGAAAATATATTAACCGTCAACATCGCAAATTGACAGATCAGTGAAAAATACAGATAGGACAGATAAACATTCAGTTCGCATTCAGGTAGTTTGTCCATGGTAGTATCTTGAAATGTTGTTGTTGGTCTATTTCTAAGATTAAGCCATCCACGTCTTCCTTGATTTTTGGAGTTTCCTTGAGTGTCACTATTGCCTGGTTAGTATTCATTTCCAGTCTGTATGCCAACCTAGCGCAGTCATTTTGTGTGTGTCAGCGTTACCCATACGATCCCCTACGATAGAGCCATACGATCCTGACTGAGTCGCTATATGTCAGCATGGATCAGTCGTTTGGTATCAACCTGGCTCAGGATTGGGTGTCAGCCTGCTTCAGATAGTTGCACTCTTCTTTTATCTTGAAATATTACATTGCGATCGAACACGTTGCAGTAGGAATGTATTTACCGCATGTAATATTAAGTTTGCTTGTATTGATATATCACATTATTGACCTACAAAGTTCCAAATTTTAACTTTCTCCTTGAAATAATAGATACAACACATAGCAATTGCTTAACGCTCAACACGCAGGGTAGCGAATCAGAGGGCTTAACCATGCCGGAGACTGACTACGGGTGGGGGCGCGGGCGGCGGTGGAGTTGCTGGGGGCGGGGTGGGTAGATAACCATAAGGTGACCTATACGAACACTATTTCAAAGAGTGGATAGTTATCTTGTATGTGGAGTCCTTTTCACTCGGGAAACCCATAAAAACATGGATACATGGTATGTGGCATAGAACATAGACCTTAAGTATAACAAGATGGCAGGCAGATCACAAGGGATCCGGTAAATGTGATCCCACCACTCTGAATAACGCTGCCCTGCAGATAGCAGCTGGAAAGTATTACTAGGAACCGTGATATGAATCAATGTTTGTGTATTGAGGAATACACTTTAATTGGTTTTCTAAGATCTATCCATTGATGCTCAAATCTGCACCTACAACTGTGGAATGATCGCTCTGTGGGAAGGGATGTGTGCCGCTGTGTGAAGGAAGATGGTTTCATTAGTTTCTTGAATTTCATAGTAAATGCGTTGCCCTCGAGGAAGCTTCCTCATTGACACTGTTTGCTTGACTTCAGATCGGACCTGAACTTTCTGTGTCCGTGGCCAGAGTCACGACCTCTTTCTCTGCAACCGCAAATTGCTTGCAACAGTAACATACGTGATGGACACTGTGTAATTTAAATTTGTTGCTGTTGTTGCGCTGCATATCGTGTAAAGGAACATGTAATGGATCTACATGCAGAGGATAAACATTTAATCGCAAGAAAGGCGAGCGTGGAGGCCGTAGGAATCGGTAATAGTTATACAAGGTTACATCCAGATACAAATATTTCAATAAGGAATTTGAATAATAGTAATGTAAAATGATTAACCATTCCTATTGATATAATTCCTCATCAGGTCTTCGAAGTCACCGAATCTCACAGTATAACCTGTACAATGTAACGCATTACTATTGGATGAAACATCAGAACATACTAAACGCGGGAGCAAGGACATTTACTTCGCCTTCCATCTACCTGGCAATCGCAAGCACATAGGACCCGAACTGACTGTGTGCTGTGTTGCATCATGCTATTTCCTAAAAGAGAACTGTCTAATCTGGTTTTGAAAAGACGGCTCAACCGTCTCCCGAGGGAAACTGTTGCACAGGTTTCGTCAATCGCTGAAATAGTGTATCTATAGATTTAAAACCCTGCAGACCGATTGCACAAAGCAAATCCCCGAGAAAATTTCAAGAAGTGAGGGATTAATTGTATCTGTGGGTTTGAAGGCCACGACACTGGGAGAAAATCCCTGCATTTGTTTGAATATTGCCATGGGATATTTTAACATCCAGCTCAACAGCCAGCTGCCACCCCAGTTTAGCATCTCATTCAAAGGTCGTCACCGCCGACAACGCCACGCATCCCCAGGAATATATTGTCCCACAGTCATCTGACTCAGAGGAGAGAGGATTGCCACTGAGTCAGGCTGATACCTTCGCAGCTGATAAAGCAATTCATAACCAGGTGTACTTAACGTAAGGAAGTCACTTTTGAAATATATGTAGTATAATTCACTCTGGCAAGTATTTCACTTTTCGCTGGTTAAAATTTAACAGTAACGTCAGCAGCCACACTGGAGTTTCAGAGCCTTAGTTCTGCCCATGCTGTAACCAATTAGTTTATCAGGGTGCTTGTCCCCATTGAGATCGTGTGCCTTATTTTCCAGACAGGGGAATTCCATATGTATGTGGGGACATAAATAGATCTCTCAGGTAATTTAAATACTTTAACAGCTATTTGCATTTACACATGGTATTTGTGCAACCAAGCATTCCACTTTGCTTTAAACAGGAATCTATTTGATTCTCTTCAGATTTTTTGGACGAGCTGCTGTCTGTAAGCAGAAGAGGAATCCGTACTTTCTCTGGGAAGATGACGTATCCAGTAATCTTTTTGATAGAAGACATTTACTATCCGATTCTCGCTGCTCTTGGAGTTCCTGGCAAGTGGTTGAACAAGTCATAATTTAATTTCACGTGCAGTAAAATTTCAGTCGACTTAGTTGTTCAGTTCACTCCCATCTGAATCAGAGAGTTGTGGAGTTAATCTCTTGTCCGGAAATTTACCCCACAATGGAAGCTGACAATGAAAAACAAATGGCATTTGTATCATGTCGCTCACACAGGGTAGCGTGTAAGATTTTACATCCAGTGCAAGATTGCAACGTACCCCGCACAGGTGGTTTATATTCAGCGCTAAAGTGCAGCTCCTTTCACACAAGGCAGCATATCAGACCTGACCTAAATTGATACACAGTGTCAATCCTCACGATAATCGTATAGAGATCCTATGTTTTTAATTTTGTAACTGCGTTAATTACTTTTATATATTTGAGATACATATCAATGGGCAATGTTCAAATTCATACAAATTTTCAAAAATTCAATAGACTGTGACGAGCTATTAGTTGCTGTAGTTCTTTTTGTTCTCACGTGTCTCTGTGTATGTATCTCTTACTCGTTCTCTCTCTCTCGCTCTCTCTGTCTTTCTCTCATCTTTCTCTTGCTATCTCTTTCTCTCAGTCTGTCTCTCTCGCTCTCTCGCTCTGAGTCTCTCTCTCGCTATCTGCATGGTTTTCTCTCTCTATCTCACTGTCTTTCTCTCTCTCTCTCTCTCTTTCTCTGCCTCTCTGTCTTTCTGTGTGCCTCTTCCTCTCTATTTCGTTGTGTGTCAGTGAGTGTGTGTCGGAATCTGTCTCTGTCTACCTTTGTGTGTCTCTGGATCTGTCTGTCTGTTGGTCTGTCTCACTCTATGTTAATTCCTTTATCTTTCTTCCTTTCTCTACCTGTTTGTCTCCATATCTCTCTTTATATATATGTGTCTCTACATGTATGTGTCTCCCTTTCTATCCATCTCTCTCTGTCTCTGTATCGCTGCATCTGGCTCTCGGTATCTCTCTCTTTCTGTGTCAGCTACCCCGTGTGTAGGTCGTTATGTAAATGCAAACTCTTGTTGACGTTTTACCTCTTCGTGTCTGTGTGTATCTGTGTAACGTTCTCTCTGTATCTGTGCCTATTTCTTGACGCTTCTTTCTCTCTCTCTCTCTCTCCTCTCTCTCTCTCTCTCTCTCTATCACTTTCTCTCTCTTTCTAGCTCTCTCCTTCTCTCTCTTTCATTCTATCTCTGTACGTATGCTTTCATCTCACGCTCTCTATAATTCATTCTCTCTCTGACTGTGTGTATCTGTCTCTCCACTTGGGTGTATTATTTAGGTTTTTTTTACTGAAGGGATTGTGTGTGTCCATGTGTGTATGTGTGTGTGTTTGTGTGCGTGTGTTTCTCAGACTATGTGCGTATCTCGCTCTGTATCTCAAACGTTATCTCTGTGTATCTGTCACTGTCCCTGCTTTTCTTTGTATCTCGCCCTCTCTGTTTGCATCTTTCTCTTTCTCTGTATTTCTCTTTGTCTCTATGTGTGCCTCTCACTCTCACTCTGTCCATCTCTTTCGTTCGCTTTGTCCGTTTCTACAGACATCTCACTCTATCTGTGTGTTCACCGCTCTATTTTCTTATGTGTCACACTCTGCCTGCATGTATCTCTTTCTCTCTCTCTCTCTCTCCCTCACTCTGTGTGTGTGCGAGTGTCTAACGCTGTCTCTCTCTCGCTCGCTCTCTCTCGCTTACTCACTCTCTATCTCTCTCATTTTATCCTGGTAACTCTCTACGTGTCTCTTTCTGTCTGTATTCCGCCTTGCGTGTTGATCATAGAGAGTCAAGTTTGTCTCCATCTTTATTCACGTGTGTAGAAGAAGGATGTTTCATCGGAGAGGCATCAGTTTTCCAAGCAGCAACACCACAGCATTCACTTGATCAGCAAAATGTACACTGAAATAATGGGTCATTATAAATCAGTTTTTTAATGGATCATTTTGTCTGATTATTTCTCTTTCCCCCTCTCTCTCTCAATGTAGCTAACTTAATGGCGATAGTGGTCCTATCTCGCGGGAGGTGCGGTCTATCCAAATGTATTTCTCGCTATCTGGTGGCTATGTCAGTGGCTGATCTGATTGTGGTTATTATATCGGTGATTTTCGGAAGAATTATTCAATTTTACTTCCCATATGCGTTCGTGCACATCAGTCCAGTTTGCATACTGCTAAATGTACTAGATTTGGCAACAAGAGCAATTTCTGTATGGTTAACTGTAGCTTTCACCTTTGACCGATATGTCGCCATCTGTTGCCAAAATCTGAAAACAAATTATTGCACCGAAAAAACAGCTTGTACAGTCATAGCGGTATTGAGTGTGTTTTTCTTTGTGCAAAACATTCCCTGGTATTTTGCATATGAACCATTGACAATATTTAACAATATTCCTTGGCGTTGTGCTATTATAAAAAGCTTTCTCACTCTTCTCCCATGGATAGTGTTTGACCTGCTCAGCATTATTTTAACCCCATTTTTCCCATTTTTTCTGATTTTGCTGCTCAACGCCTTAACCGTCAGACACATACTGGTGGCCAGTCGAGCGCGCAGTAGATTGCGGGGACACAGTGATGGGGACAGGAATAGAGGAGCGAGTGACAGTGATCCAGAGATGAGGAACAGAAGGAAATCCATCGTTTTACTATTTGCTGTTTCTGCCAATTTTATATTATTATGGTTGACATATGTTTTATATTACTTATACTGGAGGATTTCAAAAACATATTACTTCAAAGGGGCGAAGGACCCTGTGTACATCATTTGGCGAACTGGCTTTATGCTGCAGCTTTTGAGCTCCTGTACAAACACGTGTATATATGCAGTTACCCAGACTAAATTCAGAGAGGAGATTAAGAAAGCGGGGACATTTCCTTATGTGCTAATTGTTCGATTGTTTCATTGACTAACTGTTGCAGTTATGTTTATGTCTGTGCAACTGGAAAGGCCCAATGATTCGGTTGATCATATTTGTGTGTAAGGGTGTCTCTGTCTACAGCGTATTTGTGTTTATGTGACTCTCTATTTGTGTGTGTGTTTGGTTTGTGGGGGGGTGGGAGGGTTTTGGGGGTTGGTGGCGGGCGGTGGATGCCACGCTAATATTTGGCGCTTTGAGCATGGGATATGCGATTTAGGTGCTAGTTGTTGCTGTGCCTATGTGTTTAAGTGTCGGAGTGTCTGTATGTTTATGTGGCTTCATATGTCTGTTTGTGTCAATGAAACAAACGTGTGGAGAGACATAAAGCGGGCTGATTGTACGTGGATTCGAGGCTTTGGGATAACAATAAATACATTTATTGAGAAAAACTTGCTTGGGAATCAGTGCGATTTTCTTTGTGCAAAACATTAACAGATATTTCTTATTTGTACAATAAACAATGATGGTGTCTACACATTAAAAGGTATTGTTAGAATTTACACTTTTTGTATAATGTTAGAATCATAATAGATGTTGCGAACGATTTAACATTTAAGTTAAGTTTGGGGGACAACTGGACTGACAATCATGATTAACACTCAGGAGCAACAATAGGCAACCCGCACGAACAGCAGCTAGCCGGCAAGTTGCTTAAACTAAAGGGCACTGCTACCATCCCGTGACACTGATAAGAAATAACCAGTCACTTAAAAGGAATGTACTAATGATCCCGCCTTACAAAATAACAAGCATCAGATAACAGGGGTCTTAAGGACAATGTGTATGTGTGGTGAGGCACGTACGCCCCATGAGGTGTTCACCTGAACACAGCACGATTTCGACCAGGTGATCTAATGTCCGCATCATGATTGGACGAACATCGGTATAAGAGTTCCGATAACTTTGTGTACGTGGCAGTCACGGATCGCGGAGACAAAGGTACGGGATATGGGGCTATCCCGGGCTGTGGAGACAAGGGTACGGGAGATGGAAGACTGAGAGCTAGAAACACTAAGACCGAGGATATCAGATGGAAAATTGAAAGCTGTAAACAAGAAGACTGAAAGCATGAAAATCAAGCTTGTGTGCTGTAAAAACACAGTGATGAACTCCAGATATCTGCAGTGGTATTCTTCTGTTATAAGATCTGTTGATTGCACCGGCCTTTGGTCTGAACTATCGGGATATTGCAGAATAACGAACAAATAATAATAAAACAGTCAGATATCTGTTTGCTAACGGAATACGGCTCATTTTATTTTCTAACATTAGCCAACTTCTCTCGCATGGGCAGCATTGAATATGTTTGATCGTATCACACATCTCTATAGTATGGTATTAACATTAAGCATATATATAGTGTGTGATATTAACTGTGTGTGTTTGTTTGCCTGTCTGCATGTCTGTCGCTATTTATGCCCGTGTGTGTGCCCACGTATGCTTATTTCTGTGTGTGTTGGTGGTTGTGTATGCCTGTGTATATGTGTGTCATTCTGTTTGTGTCTGCACATGTGTGCGCGGTTTCGTGTCCTTCTCTGTAAATGAGAAAATGTCAGTAAAGTTGAAATGGGGAAGGGGACAAGTCACGGTAACAGTGAGATTAGAATGGTTTTCGAGAAAAGAGAAGTGAAAGAAGAGGGAGGGGGAGAAAACAAACAAAAATTACATTTATAGAGCGCCTTTCACGTCGGGGGGACGTCACAAAGAGATTGAAAAGAGGAGAGGAGAGAAAAGTAGGAAAGACAAAATGGTGAGGAAAAGTGAGGAGGAGAAACGTGAGAAAGTTGATATAAATAACAACACAAGAATTACACTTGTTCAGCGCCTATCACGTCGGAAGGACGGCCCAATTCGCTGAACAGTCACCGTTTCGGACGCGAGCTTGGGGGTGGAATAGGGAAGGGTGTGGGGAGGGTGTGGAAACAGGGTGATCAAAAGGACCGTCGAAGAGGAGTGTTTTGAAATGTGTCTTGAAGGACGCAAGGTAGGGGGCGAGGCTGAGGGACTACGGGATGGAGTTGCAAAGTGTGAGGACAGCGTTGCAAAGTGGGGAAATAGCAGAGGATGGTGAAGTGGGAAGTGAAAGTAATATGGCGGGAACTCAGATTGGCCTGGAACTGGAGCCAAATGTGAATGATTGTAAAGAGGCAGAGGGAAGCCTTCATGTCGCGGTGGGAAGCCGTTAAGTAGCGAAGCTTGGACTTAAACACATAGCAGTGTCCCACAAACAGTCTCGTACGAGGAGCCAATGGCATCAAACAAGATCGCCCTCCGGAAAAAAGAGGACGGGATGCTAACCTCATGTGAGATTAGGGCCCTTTTCCAATAGACGTTAAGACTGGATAAGAAATACCCTGTAAGAATGAATGACCACCCAACCCTCGAGTCCGGACTTCGATATCCGTTTTTTGGGGAGAGACACTGTGAGGCGTACGAGATATAAGGCAGATTAAGGAGGCACGAGTCTGGACATCCAAGTTCGAGGTGCGGCTGAAGCTGCACCCGAGACGTGAGGGGATTGTTGCTCACATCCCCTCCCTATTTAACTTTGAGAACTTAAGGTCACAATTTCCTATCTTGGACAGCTCGAGCGTGCCTGAGATGCGGATTTAGTGGTCCACTAAATTGCAGCCTGGACATCGATTGTGTGTTGGAACAGCAAAAGTTATGGCCACTGGGCAAAAGAGTGTCGTATAGTCAAAAGGTGTGACAAGTGCAGTGAAATGGGACACCTTTTCCGCACCCCCAAGGAACCAGTCCTGCTCCGTCAGCCCGGAGTGCCGGCGAGGCAGAAGATGGTGGAGCGAAAGCAGGAAGTCACACAAAAAGGACTGCGACAGGAATAGAGNAAAAAACTAACAATTGCAGAAGTCACGTGGGGCGTGAAGGAAAAGTTAATATCCGGGCAACAAACACAAATGGAGGGGAGGAGTGATGTGGGGGTGGGTGGGGGTTGTGTGGGGGTGGTTGGGGGGTGGAGGTGTGTGGGCGGAGAGCGAGTAACCGAGACAATGAGTGGAGGGCTGGTGACGGGGTCATGGAGACTGATGCTGGTGAGGCCACGGGTTTGAGCGTTCTTCATGATGTCCTTCTTGTTGAGGGAGGAGTTGGAGAGGCGACAAGCACGGAGTTTGAGAAGCCTGAATGTGATGAACGTGTGCGTGAGTCTGGCTAAGCCAGGCAACACTGAAGAAGAGGGGAACCGCAGAGCGTGTCAGAAGGACAGAAATCTAATATCCATTCACTGAGGAACCAAAGAGCGAATTGTGGTAATTTTATAATATATCACTATTTGTTCGAAGTAGTATGACATTTGTGTAGACATATGTGATTACCTTAGAAAGAGGAACCTGTTAACATATGGCGAGTGAATACCAATAGCTCTGCCACACGAAAGTCCACCCCTGGACTCCACAATTATCTATCCATCTCACTCGGACACTTCAATCCATCCCCTGAAATATCAAGCCTCTATCCTCCTCTCACACCAAATTATTGATGATAACGATGTATGTTTGAGTTAATGTAGAATGATGAGAAACAAGGACACGATTTTATTATTTTCAAAATATTTATTCAGCGATTTATTTACAGAGAGAGATGAGATTTTAAAGTAACTTTCTGCAGCTGAATGTCAACAATGTAGATTCCTTCCTGATTGTTTCCCTTCAGCGCCTACACAACTCATTCTCTGATAGCATCACCATTCATAAATGCATTTTACTTCTCACTGAGAAGCTATGAAACTTGCCGTCTTATTTGACCTTCAAGTATCCTTTCTACCCAAAATTTGAGTCTTGATATGCTCTGCGTTCCTCAACCTGCACATCACTGACGGACTTCGCCACTTCCTCACTCCTCCATTTGCCGAAACGCTGCAGATCATCCACAGCTCTGCAACTCCTGTCCTCTCTGACAACAGGATCCCTGATGCTTCCGCGGTAATCTCTCCGGCTCCACTAGCTTCCCTAGCTGAAAATCCTCATCTGGTTTCAAACCACTCCAAACTGTTGTTTCTTTCAACAACCGTGAAATAGTAACATTTCCCAATCTGGTGCTTCTCTCCATTCAGCATAAACACATTGGCAGTCGAGCATTCAAAATGTCTGTCCTACCCTTTGGGACTGTGTACAACATTTCGTTAGCCTCGCTCCCGACCCTTCCTAATGCGATATAAAATAATCCTTGCAACTGATCAACAATAAGGATATGGTAATCCATGAATTTGACATAGAGCTTCACCACATCTTCGATGTCTCAAAGCGGCTCATTATAAATCGAATTGACGGCGTATTTCGTGAATGCAACAGTCAATTGCTCAAAGAACTGCACCTAAAACAGCCATAGATTGAAGTGACAAATTATTATTATCTATTTTCGAAGGAATTATTACCCTCGGAAAGCGATCCGCCAATCGACTTACAATCCTCTTCCTACATACTGCTAAGCAAAAAGAGGTATTTCAACCTGTCTGGAATTGAACACAGGTCTACCGCTTTCGAGGTGGGTGCTCTAAGAACTGAGCGAAAGAACTCCACGATATGGAGCTTTATCAAGTCTTCCACATTACTCAAAGCGTTTCACAACGTGTATTGTAACGTGAATTCACTGTATATTTGTGGAAGTAATGTGGCTGCTATTTACACACAGTAGTTTCCGGTGAATTCAGTTAAAAAATTATTATTGTTAATTTTTGAAGGAATCGTTAATCACACAACAATAATAACAACAAAATTACATTCATAGAGCGCCTTTCACGTCGGGAGGACGTCGCAAGATGCTGGACTGTCAGGATTCAGGACGCGTGCATGGGGCAGGGGTGGTGTAGGAGAGAGGAGAGGCAGAGAAGTGGGAGTGCGACCGAAGGCATGATCGAAGAGGAGGCATTTCAGACCGTCCTCAAAGGAAGCCAGCGAGGAAGCAAGCGAAGGCACCGTGGGATGGCCTTCCAGATTATGGGGGCAGAGAAGCTGAAAGCCCGGCTACCGATGGTAAGGCGGGTCGGGCGAGAAACTTGCAGAAGGCCGGAGACAGCTGAACGGAGGGAGTGGGCAGGTTGGTATGGAGTCAGTAGGTCAGAGAGTTGGGTGGGGGCAAGACCATCGATTGCGTTAAAGGTGAGGACCAGGATCTTGAACTCGATCCTTTGGCGGATGGGGAGTCAGTGGAGTGACTTTCATGCGGATGGAAACGATCAATAGCAGGTAAAACATGACTGAACTTCGGGAAATGATGGCACAGTTTGGACCATGAGGCTCCTGGTCAGATGCTGTGGACATACAATGGACAGTTTGAGTGTAAGATCTAAAACATTTACTTTGAATTACTCTCAAACCTGCTTATTTGTCTAAACAGTCAAACTGCCTTCAGGGAACAAACTTAAATTGAGGAGTGAGAGGGAGCAATTTGGTGGTTATTGCGAAAGAAGTAACAGAGAGTTTGCGCAAATTTCCTGGTACGTCAAACGATTATGGTGGGTCGGCCAGAGCGGGTGCGAAGGAGTCGAACAGTGCTGGGTGAGCGAAAGGAACATATCTGTTAGTGTGAGGGAATGCGGTTTCAGAGATCGGTGGGTCAATACAAGGGCGGGATCTTTACGAGTGAACTCAATCCAATAAGACATAGGGAGCCATTGAGGCCAAGCCAAGACGTGGTGCCGTTCCTGGAGGCTGACAACGCAGCAGAGTTGTGCATAGGGGCTGCACAGCACTTGGGACAGAAGCAAAGGCATAATGCACTTATACGCACAAACTATTTTTCTAATCAGGTATGATTTGGGGCAGTATTTTCTCATTATTGCAACAATTTGCGTATCAATTTTAAGGGATATTTTCCTCCATTTTTCAATTCATCTCGGAATTTTGCCGGACCCGAAGCATAAATAGACGTGTTTGTGCAGCTACTGGGAAGATGCAGCATGCATCCAGTTTCATACAGAACATAGATTGGATCAGTGTAGCCGGAGTAAATATAATAATTTACAATCTTCTGTAGAAAAAATATAAAATGAATGTCCACAAAATTATAAAACTCCCGGATATAGCGAAAAGAATTACGATGGATTTTTTCCTGTTGACCATCTGTGGGTCATTAAAATTTTCAGTGCTTTTGTGGCCGAGAAGATCTGCGGTCTCTATAAGCGGCTAATATGTGACTGATTGTCAGGGTGTTGAGCATCAAAATCAGAACGAAGGAAACAAAAGGGGTGAGTGAGGTGTGAGACCAGGAAAAAACCTCACAGGCCCATGAACCATAAACGCTTTCAATTGTCTTGCAGAACCAAGGCAAATTATCAATTATATACCAAGGTTGATAACTAAATTACCAGTGAATTTTTCCGAAGCAGCTCCATGCACAAACTGTTCCTATCACCACAGCCGCTGTTCTCTCGGTGCAATATTTTTTGAGCTTCTGACAGCAAATGGCTACTAAGCGATCAAAGGTGAAGACGTCTGTTAGCCACACAGATAAGTAACTGGCTGCACAAAGCAGACTAGTTCCGAGCGAACATACGGGAGTGAGTTCCAGGAAGCAAATTGGGAAATAAAGATAATTTAGTCGAGGCAATATCACATGGCTGACAATAACGAGTAGATCGGCTGCTGACACGGACAGAAGGTAGCGAGAGATACATCTGGAGAGACCACACCTTCCCCAGCGTAGGATTACGATCGCAATTAAGTAAACTGTAAGAAAGAAATAGGTCAATTGCTGCCCCATTCACACGAGAATCATGGTATTGACACAAATGTAGCATCAAGGCAGAATAATAAAATTAATAATAAAAATAATAATACTTGCATTTGATATAGCGCTTTTCACGTCGGGAGGACGTCCCAAAGTGCTTCACAGAACACATTGTAAAGTGAATTAACTATATATGTGTGTCCGAACGCTGCAGCCAATTGCGCACAGCAATGTCTCACAAACAGTCGTAGATTGAAAAATGACCAATTTTATTATTGTTTTTGGTTTTTGGAGGGATTATTATTAGGCTCTGTGTGGAGTAAGGAAACTTGCCCAAGGTTTCGTCCTGCCTGGATTTGAACTCAGGTCTCTCACTTGCAAAGCGATTGCTCTTACCACTGAGCTACAGGACTCCACAAATAGGTCAATCCTTCGTAAAGAATCTAACAATTTTGAATCATGATGTCAACTGGTCTATTTCATATACACCTGTACCGCTTCCAATATATAAACCACAAGATAATATCAGCCAAATATATATTACCCACAATTAAAATAATCTGTTTCTATTCTATGTATAAAATATCATATGGCAAAAAAAATTCCAATTTGTATTCAGCTTCAGTTCAATCTCAAGTCAGGCTTTGTACTGACGACCTGAATGTTTAACGCACATTCCTCTCTGCATTGTTGCCCTGACCTGCAAAAAAAATGCTGCTTGATGCTTAGGTGATATTGTATTTTCAGAAGTTCGCTTCATGTAACATGAACAACAGAAGCTAAAGTCTATTCAGGTAAACGTTTAAGTAAACTGCGACACTTTGGAAAATGAAAGGGAGTTTCTCCCTGTCTCTTGGCAAACATTCGCAGAACAACAGTTCATCATTCATTCATGGCTATTTGTAAGTTACTGTGATGTCTCAATTTGGCTGCGTTTCGCCTACAGATTGCATATACACAACAAATTTCAATGTATGCGCTTGACGAATCTCCAACAAAATGATGAAAGCACGTACATTCACATACATAGAATATGCACCGCTATGACTTGAGTCTTGGACAATACTAATATAACATATCTATCAGAGGAAAAATGTCTTCAAGCTGTATGAGGATAATTTCAGGCAGTTGTTATTAGATTGCTGAGGGACGAGGCAGACACGTAGTTCTCTCCGCCTATGATATAAATATATATGGTAATATGAAAGCCACAACGGAGAAGATATGGTAGCTGTGTCCGCATTTGTAGACAGTGGTTTCGATACTTAGAATTTGACAAACTGTAATCTTAGTTTCTTCAATTAGGAGCCGATTTTCTGTCAGTTATTTTAAGATCATCATCTGTAAAATAATCAAACTTGGCTCCCACTGAAATGCAAATAAAATAAATTTCAATCTATTTTTTGAAGACGTTCCTGGAACACCAATAACAGCCAGTAAAGGATAGTAAATGTACATTATCTTGAATATTGTGCCTGGTTTATACAGCTTTTCTGAAAGGTTGTGATATCTCCTCATGTTGAAAAGCAAAGGATGTACTGAATCCAAGACATTGGATAGATTTGCATTGATACAGTAAGATAGGAAAGTCCCATAAGGCCGATCATCTAGAAATGGCTAAGATTATATCAACTAAACAAAACATTACTCTGATGGGATAAGGGTATGAGGGAGTCTTCTGGCAGCTGAGCTGGATCCACGGTTGTTGCATTGCAATGAAATTACGCAATCAAGGCAATCCTCTCTGACGATGTCGATTGTCCTTTTTCTGAAAAGGACGTGTCCACAAATCTTCAGGGCTCAGTGTTTGACAGAACTGCCAGATTGACTCATCGGCAGGAAATGGAGTTTCATCCGGTCATTGACATCGATGATTGTGCTTCACTTGGCTTCTGCTAAACACGGCACAATTCTAATGCGTAGACTTTTTCCAGCCAAAAGATTTTGAAGCATTTATTGCAATGATTAGCTCTGCGGGTCGAGCTGTAAAAGATCTTCAGTTACTCTCATGCGCTCAAGGGCCGTGCCCCGTGGTTCTCGTCAACCTGCAAATAACACTATCCTTCCGCAGGTGCTTTCCGTATTTATCTTAATACAATCCGATTAGTATCGTGTTGTCCATGAGAACACTTTATAACAAAAACGTATTACGGTGCCTAAAACATGGCCGTGTCGGTTGGATGTCCAGCCTTTGTTACATTTTGCAAGTTGATCTTACTTATTCCACCAACAAACGGCGACGGAGACATTGATTATATCGATTGTATAATTTTATTGACATGGAACTTCGCCAGATAAAAATGTGGGACTTTGTGACTGTGTCCTTTTCAGCGATTTGATGTGTCTTATCGAACCGAAAGGAAACTATATAACAGATGCAAAGATTCTCCTTCTTTTGGTATTCGTAGCAAGTTGCCTAAGTTAACAGTTTCCAGATGCTTGGGAAGTCCTCCAGAAGGAAAGGCGCTGTGCAAATGTAATCGATTTGTTTTTGTTGTTGTTGTTTTGTATGACTAAAACAACAACAACTACAACAAGATTCCATTTATAGAGCGCCTTTCGCGTCAGGAGGACATCCCAAGGCGCTGTACAGTTGGGTCAGGACCCGAGCAGGGTGGAAATGGTCAGGGTGAGGGGAGGGAAGGGAGGGAGCAAGGAGGGGTAGAGAGTCGAGAGGGGGGCCGAAGGCTCGGTCAAAGAGAAAGGTCTTGAGACCGGCCTCGGAGGAGGAAAGGGAGGAGGCAAGGCGAAGGCACTGGGCGATAGAGTTCCAAAGCCTAGGGGCTGAGAGGCTGAAGGCCACCGATGCTAGTGCGGTTGGGGCGGGGGTTGTGGAGCATACCGGAGCCAGAGGAACGGAGGGTACGGGCAGTTAGGTTGGGGGATAGTAGGTCGGAGAGGTAAGAGGGAGCAAGGCCGTGAATGGCCTTGTAGGTGAGGAAGAGGATCTTGAAACCAATGCTGCAATGCGCTTACCTTGTTGTCAGTGAGACGATCAACACAACTGATTAGAAGTTGACGTGGAAAACGCTTTACATTGAAGTGAGTTAAACGGGTCAAATAGGATGCATTATTGAAGAAGATACATGAAGTTTGTTTTCACAATCATCACATCTCCGTTTCATGGCTGCAGGAGATTCCATCGCAAAATCGCTGCGAGCAGGGTTCGAACCTGCGCGGGAAATTCCCATTGGATTTCAAGTCCAACGCCTTCACCACTCGGCCATCGCAGCAGCTGTTGCCATTTGCATTGTGAATGTCGATTTCATAATTATAAGAGTTCTTAAAAGTGCAGTTTGGGGAAAGATCTGAATGAAAGGATTCTTCGTATTCGCATGACATCAGATTTTCCATAAAAAAGGCTAAATATAGTGGTAATTAATCTTCTGTTTTCATTTCTACCAATAATGCTTTCCATTAGTTAGATTTTGCAAAAGCATGGTTGGGAAAGACAGAAATTATGATTTACAATATAACTGAGTAAATATTATTCCGGATTCAAGCGAAAACCTGTCGATTTAACCTGCAACGCTTTTCCAACTGAGAAGAGTGCGAGAAAGCATTTTAATTATCCGTTCTGCTACAGGATATAGTAACACACTCGATTGTTGTGTTTTCTTTCAAAACGCCTTATTCGCAAAGCCTAAATGATACCACAGAAGCTAAGTAACCACACACATCCAGTGTAGTCAAAAAGGTACAATCTTGGAGTCAGACGGAACACTTCCACACTATCTGCACTGTCAAACACCCTCATTATTTTAAAAGCATAAACCTTCATTCATCAAACTCTATTAATTCTTCCCTCCACCGTCCCTGCTCAACGAGGAATTATCCTAACTTCTATAGCCTCTTCATATAACTTTCGTCCGTCAAATCTTGCGCATGTTTTGGTCAATCCGGTCTACGCTTTCCAAGGCTCTGCCGTCCTTCCGGACACAGTGGTTCCACAAATTGGGCAATGTGCTCCAGCTGAGGCCAAACCAGAGATTTGCAAATGTTCAATATAACAGATAAGCTTAAATTTGAACATACGAAATTGTGCAGTGGATGCAAAGAGAGCTGCTCCCGTTTCACTTCCTTTTTCCTGTAGAAAATTTTCGTATAGTGGCAACATTTTCCCTTCCTTTGTGATGCAGTGTAAGTGATCCGGTCCGTTACGCTGCGTGTGGGGCACTATACAAATGGCCGTTATTATTGTGGTCTCAATCGTCGATATGAGATTGTGTGAGAACTGAAAGGTGGTTTATTGTGCTGCGTTCAGGTCGCTGTCCTCTTACAACGTATTGGGTCCGAGTTCAAATACTTACCGTTTCAATAGTGTTTAACTTCTTTGCGGGCATCCCACTTCATGACAATAACAAGGTCAAGCAATAATCCTTGCCTTTGATCATGGCATTGCTGATGCATTGTTTTGATTCATCGTTATACCGCGATGTCGTTTGTTATATCAAGTTTTGAAAATTACTGCAGGAGATGAGGTGGCCGAGTGGTTAAGGCGATGGACTGCTAATCCATTGAGCTCTGCACGCGTGGGTTCGAAACCCACCCTCGTCGCTTTACAGCTGTTGGTTGAATGTTTACGTTTTCAACGGATCTTCATTTCTATGATAATTTTGTGATGAAAATAGAGTTGGGGGATTTCTAGGCCTTAATACGTTTCAGCAATATTGTCGGTATTACCCAGTCGTTCAATGCACTTCCCTTATTTGTGTGAGACGGTAGCAATCTCCCGCCGATCACCTCCTAAAGTCACCTACAAGTCCGAGCCACTATCCCTCACCAGCCATCTCCCACCACCCCTTGCTCTATCGGCCACAATCTTCTGCATGTCCCTCGCTCTCAGTGCCATAGTACAACCAGTGGATTTGCTTTCAGGCAATACGTTGACAAACTGTGGATCAAACTGCCTTCATCTCTCGTCCTTGATCACACCAACCCCAGTCCAGCTTTCAGAAGGGAAATGAAGGTCTTAGTCTATTTTCCTGACTCCGCACGCCTCTGTTTATCTCATGCTAATTTTGATCTCGCTTCTAATCGATTGCCGGATAGCTTCTTTGGGGCTAATAATAGTAATGTAATGCTTGAATTTGATATAGCGCTTTTCACTTGTTCTAGACGTCTCAAAGCGCTTCATAGAATATGCTGTAAAGTGAATTGACTCTATATTTGTGAGCGAAAGCCTTCAAATGTTAATACCTTAATAATACCTTCAAAAATATATACATACATTTTTGAAATCAGTGCTCACTTAATTCACTACTGTTTGTGGGAAACTGCAATGTGCAATTGCCCACCATGTTGACTGGTTATTGATAAGAATATACTAAATGCAAGACGAAAAAGACCGAGGTCCATCTCGTTCCCCTTACCACCTAATGGCGCTCGTATATCATATGGCCCATACTACTACTATGTACCGTATCCCATAATGTTATTTTCTAAAAGAAATCTATATATAACAAAATAGACAACTGATGTTGTGTGACATCAACAGAAGGAATCGTTCACTGTATCCTGACCATCTCGTGAAGATGGGCTTCCGACAACTGCAGCGGGATCAACTTGCAATTAAAGGTGCGCTTTTGAAAGACAACCTGAAGCCGCTTTCAAGGTATCCTTCTGGAACTCTTGAGTGCGCCATTGAAGTCAGTCAGAAAGTGAACGTCGCTGAAAAAGAAAAGAAGGACCTACCGGTTACAACACAAACGATAGCAGCAATGAAACAAGTGGGAACTGCGTTGCAGTAAAAAAAAGTGCTAAACTGTCACGAACACTATTTGAACTCCATGAAATTTAATAAATTCGAACGCGGCTCGCCTTCAGATCAACTCAAAATTGTCAGAATGAACAAATAATTTAGATGGGAATTAGCTGGAAATTAACGCAAAACAGTCTGTGAAGTATATAACACTGAATTTCGGATGTTGTCATTTCTAAATTTAAAAAAACTGAACTTCAGAATTGCGCAGAGAAACTGAACAAATTTACTCTGGTTGCTGGAATATATATATTCTTCTGATAAACAAAACCGATGTGTGATTTTCACGTTTTGAACTCGCTCCAGTTTAGAACCGAGGCATCCTTGGAAATAAAGAAATCTTTAATAGAGCTCAATTTCTTGCCACCCCGAACATATACATCATGATGTCCTATGCTGCTTAAGTGTGGGAGTTTTAATCCTTACAGGTAGACCAAATCAATGCTAATTCTCATACTCTGATTCCTAAAAGTTCAGTCCGTGGTCGGGAAACCAAGTTCTGCAATTGGAGTTATATTCACAATATACTGTCCTATAATAATATACCATTGATCAACAATAGAGTGATCGTCGAAACAAGTGAAGTGGGAACAGAGAGGCAATAGTGAAACAATATGTTGAGAATGGGAAATCGATGCAGAGCGAAGGAGATGACCATATCAATATTTTCTTTGCAATATTTTCTATGGAAAATTTTCTGGGAAAATGGCAGAAAGGCTGAGATACTGAATGCACATCTTGTGACATAGGAATTCCAGGATGTCCGCTTGTACTTGTCAACCAGATGTGCAGAAAGTCATTCAGCTACTTGAGATCAAGTTCAGCGTTTCTGACTTTGAGGATTGCTTGGTGTCACAGCAGTGAATACGGGAAGCTGAAGCCTTTAAGGTCCATTTCTGGAGGCGGTCACTCCGCAGCCAGAGAGTGATCAAGAGGAGTGTGAGTGGATCTCTAAAACGACAATAACAATTTGTGTATACCAGCTTTCACGTCGGTTGGACGTCCCAAGGTGCTGAACAGTAATCGATCCGCACCCGAGTTGATGGTTGGGATCAGGAACGCTTGTGGGCGGGGAGCGGAGAGGAAGGTAGGTGACTAAAAGGAAGATGGAAGAGGGGAGTCTTGAAGGAAGAAGAGAAGTCGCGAGATGCAGAGCCGGTGGGATAAAGTTCCAGAGGGTGCAGGCAGAGAGCATCATGGCCCGTCTGGCAATGGTGGGTCGCGCTTGGCGGGGGACGTGAAGTGTGCTGGAGAGCGCTGAGCGGATGGTGCATGCAGGTTGGTATGGGATGAGGAGGTCACAGCGCTAGGAAAGAGCAAAACCCTTGAAGGCTTTGAACGTGGAGGACCCGGATTTTGAACTGTGAGATGGGAGCCAATGTTGTCGGATGATGGTGGGCGTGATAGGGTCACGGAGGCTGTTGCGGATGAGGACATGGGCTGCAGAGTTCTGGATTATCCGCAATGTATGGAGGATATAGTTGGGGAGGCCGCCAAGCACGGAGTTTGGATAATCGATCCTGGTTGTGGTCATGCTGTGGGTTAGTGTCTCGGCGGCCTGGGGTGCCACATTCTGGTGGATTTGGGCAACGTTGCGGAGATGGCGAAAGATAGAGCGGGTCTTGGGATGATGAGAGGTATCCAGGAGCTTTGAGAACAGAGCAGAATACCAAGGTTTCGTATTGGATCCGTGAGGTGTACAGTGCCTCCATGAAGAATGATCCTGTAGCACCTACGGTATGGAGGCGCTGAGGTAACCCAAGCAGAAGTGTCTTGTTCACATTGAACTAGAGAAAGTAAGCTCTCATCCTGGATATGATGTCCGAAGACAATTTGTAAAGACAGCATTGGTCCTGGAGTCTCACCTCCACTCAACTTAATTGAAACCTTCATCTTGTTATCCTTGATAGGTTCAGATCCTACCTTTGACACCATTTCCTCTTTACCTCTACAAACAGCTTCCTGTCCAGCACGCCCACAATCTTGAGCAGTGTTCCCCGTGGCTTTGACCTTGAGGCAACTTTTCAACTTATACACGCTGGTTGTTTATGATGGAAAACAGTGTTTGTAGATTGGGACACAAGCGAAAGCAGCACACATAAACTACATTCTCTCCTTGACGCCAACTCACCCTATCGCTGCCAGTTTATCGAGATAATAATCTAACTTATCTGCCTGCATCTTGCATCTTCTACGTATGCTCTACTGTTCTGCGGACTGCATTGCACCAACGGATCGGTAAGCAGCTCTTGCTATCAGTGCTTCTCAAACTTCCACTCCAGGACGTTCTCCCACTCCGGAAACTTCTCCCTCTTTGGGACGTTTTCCAACTCCCACTCCTTGTCGTTTCCCACCCTTCTCCCACTTCGAATCTGGGTTGTGCTCCCACTCCGAGACATTCTACCACTAACAATCTGGGTCCTCCTCCCTTTCCAGTAATGTGTACCATTCCCACTCTGGGATCTCTCCCACTCCGGGATCTTCTCCCATTTGGAACCTTCTCAAACACCCACTCCAGTAACCTCTCCCACCATACCAGGATTTGGAACCTGTTCCTACTTTGGGACATCCTTCTAGTCACGCTGCCACTCGTCGCTGCCTCATACAGAAATCTTATGTGACTCAGGATCGGACAACTAAATTGAATTATGTGAAGCATTTTGAGTTGTCTGTTCATGACAGCCTACATAGCCAAGTTCAACAGTATAAAAATGCAGGGAAAACCAGTCACTGGCAGGTGGGATTCTCCTCGGTCAGCTCCCTGAAACCAAAGATCGAACGGAACGAGCTCAAAAAGCCGTGGTAAAGTTTGCACAAGGCAGGATTTTCAATAAGCTTTCCAGTTAAAGCAGATTAGACTTCAGCAGTACCATTTTGCGGACCGAAATCTTTGTGTCTTGTCAAACGGTACCAAATATACTTCGGAATTCGGTAAGCAGGACATACCCTTCAAAGAGTGATATGTGAATTAATTACAATTGACTTGAATTTCCATGCTGATGTGGGATGTTTGAAACAATCGGTTCCTTTTAGATAAGCTTTACGGTGCTGGTGGTTTTCACGAGTGTAAGGTCACACATAGTCACGGGTTTCCGTACGTTGTTGGAGGTGCCATCCTTACAAGATCACAAAGTAATCTGCTGTCCTGTCTGCCTGTTCAGACAGAAGTTCAATTTCCCATAGCGCTATTCGGAATGAGAGAAATGAATTTTGCCCTGTTCCCTGTCCTCAATGAAATGTTCATTCAGTGTGTGGCTGATTGTGAAATATTTCCGCTAAAACTGCTGATTTCATCCACAAAGTACACAGCCGCTGCGTTTCGCAGTAAAATATGTGAAGTCACGTGTAAATGGCATGGTATATCAATACTGTATATGATTTGTAAGAATGATATGAACAAAAACAAGAACAAAATTACATTTAGAGAGAGCCATTCACGTAAGGCGCTGAACAGTCAGGTGTCTGTGCCCGAGCATGGGGAGGTGTGGTGCAGGTGTGAGGGAAGTCAGCAAGGTAGGAGGGTGACCAAAGGCACGGTCGAAGAGAAAGGTCTGAGAACGGCCTTGAAGGAGGCAAAGGGGGAATCCAGCGAAGGACCGTGGAATGGAGTTCCAGAGAGTAGAGACAGAGAAGCTGAGAGCCACCGACGGCACAGCGGGAGTGCAGATTTATCTGAGGGAGAGTGCAATAATTTTGTTTGTTGATATGTTAGTAAGCTGATAGTTGACAGCTGTCTCCATAAATCTTCTACCAACTATAGTTAAAAGCAGAAGAATAAAGACTGCCGTAATGGTTTGTTCAGGTGATTGTAAATAACTAGAAAATTGTACTGCTAATAATCTCCTGGAGAGACGGGGGACGGGACACGAATATATGTACGTAGTTAGTTGCAATCTGCCAGCGATAATATTATTTGGGGACACATTTGGAGCAAGCATTCTTTGTGTACGTCAGCAATGAATTACCCAATTTTTTTGAGAAACAAGCGATTTACTACATAATTCTTGCGATGGTTGGATTTCCTGGTATGTTTTCAATCTAGAATTACATATTAAATTATGAAGTATATTTTATATATGTTCCATTTAGTTATGTTTTATCAGTGATACTTAATTCTATTTCATTTTATTTAGAACTTTTACATTAGGTGTACTTAGTTATATTCTTATAACATGTTTTACGTCATTCATTAACCACATTAAGTTGCCAGAAAACTTTGATGTAATTCTCATGTTTCAACAAAGCAGCTAAACCAGGAAATTACACAGCAGTTATCATAACATTAATGGCGGGGAAGTTATTGAAATAATCAAGTACTCGGCGAGAGTGTCACTAATACCTGCTTATAAGAGCGTACAGCTTGATAGTTACAAAGCGTAATATAACAACAGGAACTTGAATGATGTTTTTCTTTTATCCGAGATTTCTTTCTTGCCTGAAATGAGACGTTTAGTTAGTTTCATAATCTGATGACAGTTTATCAAATCAGTGGCCTTCTGCCTATTTAATACTGTAAAGGTTTAATGTTGGAGTTCAGTGTTTCTAATCGGATTAATTTGCTATTCCTCTATGTTCCACAGTGAATTCCACTGCAATTATAATCCTGTCCCGAGGAAATTGTGGTCTATCCACTTATATCTCTCGCTACCTCGTGGCCAAGGCAGTATCGGATCTCTTGGTCCTTGTAACAAATGTGATCCTGAATCAGATTAATAATCTATATTTCCCGGTTAGCTTCATGTTGCACTCTCCCGTCTGTCGCCTCCGACTGGTGCTGCTGGTGGCGGTCACAGAGACTTCTGTCTGGTTCACTGTCGCGTTCACTTTCGATCGCTTTGTTGCGATGTGCTGCCAGAAACTGAAAGCTAAATATTGCACCAAAAAAAGTTGTAACGTAGTCGTTGCCACCATTTCAGCTTGCAGCTGTTTACTGGATATTCACTGGTTGCCACAAATATGCAGTCGATTCACTTTACAATGTTTTCTGTGAAGCGCTTTGGGGCGTCCTTCCGACGTGAAAAGCGCTATAGCAAATGCAATGATTATGATTATAAGGATTATTGTTACTTTCTATGTAAACCTTATATTATAGCTTATAATATCCATTTATATTGTATGGAGACACTATTACACTTCACCTTTGTGGAGAGGATTCGAATGGTTTAGTAATGTTTTAACTCCACTTTTTTTAATACTGTGTATTCGCCTGTTGAACACGGTGACTGTCAGGCGAATTATGTTTGCAACCAGAATACACAAACAGCTGTGCATTCACAGCAATAAAAGCAGTGATCCGGAGATGGAAAATCGAAGGAAATCAATCATCTTGCTGCTGACGATCTCTGGAAGTTTCGTGCTGTTATGGCTGCCCAGTTTGGGGAGTGGCTCGAGCGATTGAGCTTGTGCTTGTTTGTGTATGTGTGCATGTGTTTGTATATATGCAATTGTGTCGGTGTGTTTGTGTACATGTATATGTGTGTGTGTCTCTGTGCTTGTTTTGCGGTTATGTGTGCCTGTGCTTATGTCTGTGTATGTGTGTATATTTGTGCATATGTGTATGTCTTTATGAATGTGTGTGACTTTGCGGAGAAGCCGTGAGACTGTTTGTCTCTCTTTGTTTCTGTGTCTCTATGTCTGTCTTTCTGACAATATATTTGTGTTTTACTCTATGTATCTATTACATATCTTTAGGTTTCTTTCAATGCATAATAAAGCCTTGAAAATTTATTTGAATGCATAACAATTGAGTCAATTAATCCACGACAATCTGTGGTGTACCGCGTGCAAAATTGCTTGGCGCGTTTCGACCACAAAATATAGACAAAGCTCTATATCAAATGGAAGGGTTATTATTATTTTTGCTACTTTAGGGTTTGTGTGAAAAGGGGAGGTACTGGGGCGTGTGTGGAAGGATTTGCGGCCTTGCTACTTTTTTTGTAGCTATTGCAGTTTTCGGCTTCATTACCGCTCTTTTACCGAAGATAAACACACACAGTAACTACAATAGACTCCTATGGGCACTTTACCACACCAACTCATTCCACTTGCCTACTGTAGGCAGTGTAACTCACATAGTCACTATATTAGGACATAGGGGCAGTAACGCAACCGCAGTCGCTTCGCTAGCGAGAGGACCTGGGTTTGATTCCCCGAAAGGCGAAAACTCAGGCAAATTCCATTTCTCCACCGACTCGACTCTGCTTACTTGCAGCAAGTAGGAAAACGATTGTCAGTTTTATAATTAGTGTTAATAATCCCTTCAAACTCACACTACTTGAAGATATGATAAGGTATTATTTCACATGCAACGATACTGCCCCTGGACAGAGTGAAGTCATTGAAGATGTGGAGTCTAGACTGCCGTCACTACCTGTATCCTGGATCCAAGTGAACAGATCAGGCACGGGTGATGTGAGGACTGGGCACTTGCCAGAGTCCAGATCGTGGATCCTGGTGAAGAGAGATATAAAGACTGAAATAGAGACGGAGAGACGGAGAGAGAGAGAGAGAGAGAGAGAGACGGAGAGAGGGAGAGGAAGAGGGAGAGAGAGAGAGAGATTTAGCAAAGTATAGTTTAAAGATATGTGCTTTTCAGTGTTTAAGTGTGCACAGAGGTAAGTGAGTGACACACAGTTCTTTTGCATTTGCGTTTGATAGAGCGCATTATCACGTCGTCAAAACATCTGAAAGCACTTCACAGAATGTAATATCAAGTGTAGTCTTGGTGGCAAAATGCGGTATGCAGTTGCACACAATAATGTCCCCCAAACTGTGGTGAGCGATCAATATTATTTGGGGGATTGTCGGCCAGGACACACCGAGAGAGAGAGACACAGGTAGAGGACATAACTTACATTTACCCTTCCGGCAGTGCCACGGAAGATCTTTAACAACCGGTGGAGACAGTTAGCGAGACAGAGAGATACAGAGAGAGGAAGAGACAGAGAGTGAAAAACAGCAACTTGCATTGATATAATATGATACACGGAGTATCATCCCAGGCAACGTGACGGATTGAGACAGGGAGAGTGTGTCTGTGTGTTTGTGAGAGAGAGAGAGAGAGAGAGAGAGAGAGAGTGAGAAAGAGACAGAGAGAGAGAGATCAGTAGCAGTAGTAGAGACAGAGAGTGAGAGAGAGAGAGAGAGAGAGAGAGAGCGAGAGAGAGAGAGAGAAGCAAAAAGGCAGGGACGCAGAAAGAATAAGACAGCGAGAGAAGGACAGGAAAAGTGCTCCAAAATATCCTGCGAAGGAGTCAACAGCAACAACAACAACTATGATGTATATAGCGCCCTCCACGCCGGACGGCATCTCAGTGCGCTTTACATATTAGGATCCCGGGGCTGAGCCGGCGGCGAGGGTGGGGGTGGGGGGGGGGGGGTTAGGAGGGTGGAAGGTGACCAAAATCGCGGACGAAAAGAAAGGTCTTCAAAAGGGACCTGAAAATGGGAAGGGAGGGGCGGGACGAAGGCAGCGAGGAAGGGAGTTCCAGAGCCTCGGAGCGCAGTGTCTGAAGGCACAGACGACGAGGGTGGAGCGTAGGACTCGGGTGACGAGGAGGAGGCCAGACCCGGAGGATCTAAGTCAACGGGTACTGTGCTGAGGAGAGAGGAGGTTAGAGGGGTTGGGGGTTGCTGAGGTCTGCAGGGACTTGAATACGAGGGTGAGGATCCAACATATCATGCGACGTGTGGTTTGGAAAATATATTAAACGTTACAGCAATATGTCATTTAAAAAAACCCAAGAAACTGGAAACAATATTAAAAGACACGCAGTTCTGAAGTCGTTATTTCCAGTGAAGGGAAATGAGTTAATCAAAGCTGCAATCTGAATGCTGGAAAGCTTTGGAAAGAAATATTGGAAAGTGAATTTGTTGGTTGCTTCCGGTGCCTTTTTTTATTCAAAATATTTCGAAATATTCCTCGATTGGTTGATTGCTTAATGGGAACATCTTTTGCTTTTTCTTGGAAATTCAACGAAGTTCTACATTTTTCTTCCGGATGAATACGGAATTCAAAGCAAATCACTTGTCAGAAGATAATTACATCTTGCCCCTGAATGGAATTGCTGGAGCTGGAGGAATGAAGCTGACTTATACTGAATTGAAAGGGCTCGAACGGCCATTGATACAACCACATCTCTTTCTGTTCAGAAAACACAAGAAGCTACCCGATGTACAAGAATGAACAAGATCATGAGCAGTTGATAGCGGTGGGATTCGAACCCATGTCCCCGAAGAGACTGGAGCCTAAATCCAGCTCCTTAGACCGCTCGGACACGCTATCCCCTGTTTGCCCTTCTCTGTAAGACGAATTATAGCGTCAAATCTCACTGTTCATGTAAAAAGTTTCTCCTGCCATGACAGGGAGCTGCATCCATACTCGCACAGACTATTCACATTTCTGTCGTAAAAGAAATTCATCAACAATGTCAACAATTATTTAGCCAAAATTCATAAAAGCAGGTGTAGAAGCATTTAATTCTGATATATGTCTGGATATTAATCAGTTCACTGAAGTTTCCGTTCACCTGACAATCGAATGATCTCAGGTTCGATAGCTGGCAGAAACATTTCTTTAGCTTTATTGGAGTTGAAGCTAGGAGAAGTGTATGCTTAGGTTTTAAAGTAGCAAAGAAAACAAATAGAGTGTGATTGGAGTGGATTGAAGGAAGTAGATTTCCAGAGATTGGTGTCTTGTGACTGAAGCTCAATAGCATTAGTGACAACGAAAGGACGAGACACATAGTGAACGTCAGAGTTAGCTCAGTGCAGGAGGTGGGCAGAGTCACACAGGGAATACTAGTGTTAGCTCAGTGCAGGAAGTGGGCAGAGACAGAGAGTGTTAGCTCAGTGCAGGAGGTGGGCAAAGGCAGACAGGGAAGGTCAGTGTTAGCTCAGAGCAGGAGGTGGGCAAAGGCAGACAGGGAAGGTCAGTGTTAACTCAGTGCATGAGGTGGGCAAAGGCAGTCAGGGAAGATCAGTGTTAGCTCAGTGCAGGAGGTGGGAGAGACAGACAGGGAAGGTCAATGTTAGCTCAGTACAGGAGATGGGCAGAGACACGTAGGGAAGGTCAGTGTCAGCTCAGTGCAAGAGGAGAGCAGAACGTTGATGTCAGGAAATCAGAAAGATAGGATGGTTCTGGGCAATTTCTTCTTCCCTGTGCCAACGTGGGGCTTTTTTCAGGAATTAGTTGTTATGCAGCGCCTTGAGCTGTCCTCTCGACGTGAAAGGCGCCAAACAAATGTAAGATTGTAGTTGTTATATTCCAGCTGATAAAGAACAAACCTGGGTTTTGAGAGGAGATATTGGCTAATCAATGCCGAAATATGTTTTTATTTTGCAATTTGTAAAATATGCTTCAATTAAATACATGTTTAGTTATTAACATTGCTAATAAATATTTACGTTTATGTATGGATTGAACAAATCTTTGATGAATAATACAATATTTTCAGCGCGTGTTAAGTATTTTATATTAAAATATAAATAGAACAATATATTGCTAGTCGATATCTGCTGCTGTGGCCTCTTCTTCATTGATATTCTGCATAATAGTTGCTCCCATAAACAGATTTCAAAACGTATTTTTCCTCGTGTCTGGCTCCATATTTCCTCTCCAGCAAAGCCCCACAAATCTTTGAGGAACGAATCTCCGAAACACAGGAAAGCAAATCAGGGATGGCCAAAGTTGTTGTTCGAGCTGGCCAAAATATTAAGCAAGTGTTCTTAATCCACAAGCCCTTTCATCCTGCAGTAAGCAGGAACCCAGTTGCGGCGGTAAAAAACGTAAGTAAAACAGTTGGATGCTTTCCAAAAATAAACTACATCAATGATTGGATTACTGATTTCAAGAGTGGTCATAGGATATTGCTGCGCAGCGGTATTTCGCCCGCAACATAAAGAGTGACTCCACTTTACATTATATCCTGTGAACGTATCGAACACATAATATAAACTTCCCTTGACACGGCTCTCCCAAATCTCCTTTTCCTATCCAAGGTCATTATGAGAGCCGTTGCCTCCCAGTTTCGCTCTTTCCTCTCCTCTTACTCCCTCTGCGAATCCTGTAATCGTTTTTCCGGTCAAAAGCCATCCTGGCCATATGTGACCAGGGCTCTCTCAGCCTCCTCGTCCTGTCTCGACCTCTCCGCCACCTTTGATACCGTGGACCACACAAACCATCTCCAACCTCTCTGCTCGCACCTCAGCCTTCAAGGATCTGTCCTTGACTGGTTCAGATTCTACCTTTCACGCCGCCACCACTTCTTTGCAACAAACGGCTACTCCTCTAGGCCCCGCACCGTCTCCTGCCGTATTCCTCAAGTCTCTGCTCTCGGTAACCTCCACTTCACCCTCTATATGCACACCTTGGTGACACCAATCATAGATCCGGGTACATTTAGACATGTATGAGGATGATAGCCATCTCTAACTCTCTGCCTTCACCCTGAACTCCAGTACACCTGGCGTCCCGATGGACTGCTGTCCGACATCAAGTGCTAGAAGAGGGATTACTTTCTCCAACTCAACGTTAGCAGGACCGAGGCCCTCTCGATTCGCTCGCGCCAGCGCCTACACAACTTGGTCGCTGGCAGGATAAGCAACCACGGCTGCATATGCAAATTCACTAAGCCAGTCAGGAACCTGGGAATCTTATTTGACCATGAAATGAACTTTCTCCCCCACATCCGGGCCAACTCTTAGCCATGCACTCGTAACATCAAGGCTTGATTACGCGAACTCCCTCCTTATCGGCCTTCCCAACTCTTCTCTTCGCAAGCCGCAGATCATCTGAAATTGAAAAGCTCGTGTACTCACACATACCAGGCTCCACGACACCATCACTCTCCCTCTCGCCCGACTCCACTGCCTTCCCGGACAGCAGAATATCTAATTCAAGATCCTCGTCCTCACTTTCTAGGCCATCCATGGCCTTGCCCACTCCCGCCTCTCTTACCTGCTGGCTACCTTCCATCTTGCCCGCTACCTCCGTTCATCGGGCTCCGGTCTGCTCCATATCTCCCGCCCGAGCAGCCCTACCATCGCTGGCCGGGCTTTCAGCCTCCCTGCCCCCACTCTGGAAATTGGTCTCACCGTACGTCTCCGCATTTTCTCTCTTGTGTCCTCTATGGCCGGTCTCATGACACTTTGCTTCGATCGTGCATTTGGTCTCCCTCCCATCTCTCTGTCTTCCTTCACCCCGACACCTCGCCTGCCCCATGTTCGTGCCCCGACACCTCACCGTAAGCTCTTTGGGTCGTCCTCTCCACGTGAAAGACAGACTATAAATATAATGTTATGAAGTTTATGTTGATATAAAACGCAAGGATTATTACTATAATCAAACAAAATTGATTTATTTATTTCCAATACTTTATACAAGTTCTACAAATAAATTGTTAAATTGTGTTCATGCTATTTTATGAACAATTGAGCAATGATACGAAATGGATAAATTAACCCTTTCTTAATCTCCTCTCTGAACTTACTCTGTGTCAGTGCATAAATACAGGTGTTGGTACAGCAACTCAACCTTTGAAGCATGATTCCGCTTTCTTGGGTGATATATCGGGCGTTACTGGCAAAAGTTTTGATGTAATTATAATTGGAAAGTTGCCATTTTAAAGCATATATAACAAATGTTACCCACAACAGCATAAAACTGCCCGATATGGCGAACAGTAAGATTACACATTTTCTTCGATTGTGTAATTGAGCGTCAATTGTTTTCCCTGCATTTTTTTGACACCGAAGCTTCCTGCGGACTTTACTGGAAATCAGAATGTGCCTGATAATCAGAGTATTGAACAGGAAAACCAACGTAAAGCCAAACATGGGTGCAATAACACGGTGAAGCATTTCAAACGCTTTCCAGGAGGCCAAAGTATAAAAGCTTGATGTGAAGACACAGTACCATGGATTACCGTTAATTACAACGTAAGGATCAAACGTAAAGTACCAGGGAAGGCTCAATGAGCAGCTGAACACAAACAGATTGATGATAACCACTGTGGCCGTTCGCTTTGTGCAATATTTTGGTTTAAACTTTTGGCAGCAAATGGCTACACAACGATCGAATGTGAAAGCAACAGTGAACCACAAAGAGCTGTGAATGGTTGTAGTTAGCAACACGGCTCTAACACTGCACACTGGAGTGTAAGATAAGAAATTTATTGGGAAATACAGATTGTTAATTTTGTTTAACAAAACATCTACAAGGACAACCAGGAGATCCGCCACTGCCATGGCTACCAAATAGCGAGTAATGTTCTTGGAGAGACCACACTTTCCTCTCGACAGGATCACAATCGCCAACAAATTAACTGCAAGAACGGATAACAATAAAAGACATAATTTGGATGAATAAAAATTGTTATGCTAAAGGAGTAAAGCTGTATCAAATACCTTAGTGTTTTCTTTGTGTTGTTTCAAAGATTTTTGCCTATTATCTTGTTAGGTTGTGCTTATTTTGGAGGATGTTTATACTTTTTGTGGAGTCCAAAACTAGGTTCACAAGTGTAAGGTAGCGACGATGGGATGAAAAATAGAATTTGAAGGGAATGCTTCACGAAGAGGGCAGTGACGTTGCTTCAGTTGCTGCCTGAATGAATGAATTTAGTAGATGCATTCAAGAGGAAGACCAACAAACACTTGATGGAAAGGGGAATAGAAGATTAAGGGGAGGTGTAAAGACTCATCGATTACAAACACGAGCATGAAATGACTGATCTAAGTGGCCTGTTTCCGGGATGTAAGTTTTTTGCAAATCTTTCCAATTTTTTGTAAACTAGTTTATCGCAGCCCTTTCCATTTATGTTGCTACTTTCAAGGATTTATTTGCCTGCAATTCCTCGTACATTTGCTCTTCTATGCCTGAAATGCTCTACTCTCTCCAGCGCCTTGGGACGTCCTCCCGACGTGAAAGGCGCTATACAAAGGCAATCTTGTTATTGTTCTTGTTGTAGTTGCACTATTCAATACATACCCCTCACTTTATTTCTCTCTACCAACATGAATAAACTGACATGTAGCATTCTTAAATATCTTCTGCCAACCAATGGAGTAACTTATTGAAATCTGTAAATAAATGCGAACAACTAGGCTTACCTGGAATACCAAATGCTACAAGAATGGGATAGTAAATAGACACTATTGCGTAGAGCGTTGGAAGTTCCATAATCTGTGTTGCACTATAATATTTTGTTGCTGAATCCAGAGGCTTCACTGGATACACTGAGATCACACTGCAATAAGTTTGTACTTATATCAAGCATAAATCTGCAGCTTGCACGAGTAACTAGTTCCAATTATTACAATTAGTTACAGACAAGTAAACAAACAAGATACTGGATTCACTTGAGAATTGCATATGTATTACTCGAATTAAATTGGTAATTGGAGACCTGTTGCTCAGTGGTTAGAGCCCTCGCCTTGCAAGCGAGACACCTGGGTTCAATTCCAGCAGGGCGAAACATTGGGCAAGTTCCTTACTCCACCCGCCTAATAACAGTCCCTCCAATTAAAAGCACAACAATAAATTAGTCATTTTAATCCACGACTCTTCGTTGGACACTGCTGTGCGCAATTGGCTGCCGCGTTTCCGCCACAAATATACGGTCAATTCACTTTACAGTCTATTCTGTGAAGCACTTTGTGACGTCGAGAAGACTCAAAACGCCGTATATTAAATGCAAGGATTAATATGTTATTACTATTGTGAATTGTAAACAAAATACGTGAAAATTCAGTTCAGAATAAAACCAAACACATAATGAGTGAAAAATATTATTGAAACATTACACAAAAATTCCAAGAAAAACGAGTAGAACTTGGGACTACATTCCGTGGTTCATGCAGGGAGTTTTCCCAAGTTTTAAAATGGAATATATTCACACATTTGAACATAGAACATTGAGAACCGAGTTATATTCATTTGTAACGGTTGCGGTTTTTGCTGGTAATCAAAGCAGCAGTTTCTACGTCACACTCTGTAGTCCGCAATCCTCTTCTACATGCACAACCTGGTCCAAATGTTCCCTGGAATTAGGTAAGGAGGCTGTCTTCCCTGTTAAACCATATTCACTCGCTTCGAAACACAGGAATTCCCATGTCAGGATGCTGAGAAGCCTCCAACTTGCAACAATAATGATGATGCGTTTCTGACGCAAGGCTGATAACCAGAATATTTCATTGTAGGTCATCTGTTACAGTATTAATCTTTCAAAAAAAGATTCATATATATTAATATTAATATTATTGTATGTTTGAAGGGGGTGAGTGAAGCATTATGATGGCCGAATGGCTGAGATGTTGAACTCAAACCTCAATTGTTTGATCAGTGCAGCAGATTGTTATGATCTCAGTTGAAGTAATCTATTATTACTTCCAGCGAATAGAACTGACTATTTGGCTTTGAATTTTTTTACAGATAAATAACTTCGAGACGTCTTGAAAGAAAAGATAACGCGCTCCATCAAAGCATTATTACTACTATTATTATTATTATTGATTTTATTCAAACGGGGAAATTTAAATTTCAGATTAATTGTGTTCTCAGTTTACTTCAAAACATTTCAAAATTATGTTAAAAGGAAAATCGGTGGCGATTGCCGTAACTCGGATTCGAACCGAGGTTGCTGCGGCCACAACGCAGAGTACTAACCACTATACGATCACGGCTGTACACCTCCCTCCACATACAGTGGAGTTGCTCACAAGTACAATAAACGGTTTGCAATGATTTCTTTTAGAATCAACGTGTTAGTCGCTGCTGGCGTGGATGTGTGTTCACTTATTCCTGTAACACAGAATATTTGATATTAAACGAGGTGCATAATGGAGACAATCTGAATTTTACTGGACAAAATGTTAATCCGACGTTTCAGATCAATTATCATCTCATAGATATTATGATTAGAAATGACTGTGCTCACAATATTTGTACATCATGTATCAATGAGTGTGGATTTCATTTGTGATTTTTGTTTTGAATCGATTTTTGGCTGAACTTGTAATCTAACTAGTTGGTGATCTCGGTCTTTTTAGCGTATCGAAGGCTGAGGATTTGGATTCTTTGAGTCTAATAGGTCCCAAATGATGTTGTATTATATAAAGTGCGAAGAAAAATGAAGAAGAATATGTTTCTTCCAGAAGAGGATCGTCCATGAGTGGGCTCGAAACACCATCCTTTCGGTTAAAAGCCGAACGCGCTAACCATTGCGCCACAGAGACTTCTATGCAACCTTTCGGAAGAAAAATACCCCTTTAGATTTACATATTTTTGTCAGGGTTAAACCCCGGATTGACAAAAAATGACAACGTCGGTAAGTGAGATATTCAAAAGTGAAATATGAAGCCAAATAGATGGAAACACTGACCACTGTGTGATATGGGATTGTTTGCTCATTAGCACCTTGTTCTACCACAACAGACATTCAAGTGAAACACACATGCCGCAAAACTTGATTTGGATCAACTCAGCAACTAATTTTGGAAGAAGGTATTTTGGAGAATAGTTTGAAATGTAGTCAGAAATATAAGAGTTACGTGTTAGTAGATTATTTAGTTCACGCTGAGTATAGTGAACTTGAATATTGTTGGTCTGTTCTGGTGTGCAAATTTTTCAAAATATTCCAAAAGGTTCCTCATTTGGTTCATTGCTGAGTGGGAACCCCTTTTACTTTTTGAAGTCTGAAGATATTTACCTCTTGACAATGAAAGGAATTGTTGGAGCTGTATAGGTGAAGCTAATTGATGATGCAATCAAACTGATCGATGTCCACCGATACCAAAGTCTGATGGTATTGCCTCTTGGAAAGAAAACGTTGGCCACTGGTAAATCATTGGAAGATGGATTCATCTTGGTACCTTCTGCAGACAGCTGGTTCTGTTCAGAAAACACATCCGACGCGGCCGAAGTAAAAGATGAACAAGATCTTGAACATTTGACAACAGTCTGTTTCAAACCCACGTCCCCAAACAGACTGGAAATTAAATCCAGCGACTTACGCCGTTCGGCCACTCTGTGCTATGTTTGTTCTTGTCTGCAAAACACGTCTAACAACATAGCTCTCTACCTTTGTTAAAATTTTGTTTGCTGCCATGTCGGAAGCCTGGATTCATATTCAGACAAACTTTTGAAGTATGCTGAGTAAAACAGCACCAAATTTAGCAATTTATAAAAAAAATTTCAAGCGTTAGTAGATTGATATTGAACAAAGCAATTGGGGGANTTTTTTCTCAATTGGTTGCCCACCTGCACCGCTTTTCAAATAAATTGTCAGAAATTAAACTTCTTGGGCGGATCACTTGCCATTGGTTTGAAAGGCTGCAAAGCACCAGTCACTTCCTTCCCGGCTTCAAGACATTGACTTTTTATCTCCTATTTCAGCGATTATAAACTGTTGCCCAACGTGCATTAGGAAGATTAAATTTTGTTTCAGGTATTACATTGCATTGCTTAATTTCACGATTTTTGTGAAATATCTGAAAGTTAGGTGGAAAAGTATTTGAGTTTGATTCATTTCTGAACAACAATAAGTTCACAGAAGTTTCCGTAGTGTAGCGGTTATCACGTTCGCCTCACACGCGAAAGGTCCCAGGTTCGAAACCTGGCGGGAACATTTATTTAACTTTTGTTATAAAAACATATTAACATTCTCGAATATTAACGATCACACAATCTTTTAATTGAATTGGTTGGAGCCGGTTAACCTACAGAGACTATGAAAAGAATGGCCATTTTGTGAAGCTGGAAACAAACAAAGATTTCAGGCATGAAAAAAAACATTAAACGTGTTTCAGCTGATGAGTTGCATTCCGTGGTTGGAGCAGTTTTGAAGCACATGATGTGACATAAACAGGTGTAGAGTCGGTTTCCGTTTGATCTGCACTTCTCGAGTCATTGCCGAATATAACCTATTAAAGTGAAATGATTAACATAATGTCGCCATCTATTGCGCTCAACATATTCCCCTGTGCGGAAAAATATGACTTTAGAATGCAACAGTCACAGTCAGATGTGGATAATTTGTTTTCATTCAACAACAATAACTTGTATTTCACACAAGACAATTTAGAGTGGAAGGTTTAGACCTGAAACTCCAAGGAAGGGTATATTAGAGATGCGGCGAGGAGACCTGGGTGATTAGGTTTCACTGTGGAGATTGGAGACACATAGAGAGTGATTGAGTTGGAGAAACAGAGGTAGATTTCCAGAGCCTGGTGTGTTGTGACTTAAAGTCAACACCGTAATTGACATTTAAAGGTCGGGCACAAACAGAAGTTCAGTGTTAGCTGAGGGCAGGAGGTGGGCAGAGACCCATAAGGAAGCTCAGCGTTAGCTCAGTGCATGATGGTACCAGGCTCTCATTTAACTTGGAAAGAAGAAACTAATACAGTGTTGTATNAAAAATACGATATCAATCTCATATTTAATGTCATTTTTCTGAAATAGTAGAAAAGTAAATCAACACTTGTAGCTTCTCATTTCCACCACTGCCGCTCCCCACCAACCCCCCTAAAAAATAATAAGCGTGACGCCCAAACAGCGAATTGAACCATGGACCCTCAGATTGCCGTCAAATCATCATTTTAAAAGTCTGATGCTCTACCGGCTGAGCTATCCGTGCTCCGTGATCTCTGTTTAACGCGTGTTTTCTCTGTATAAGAGACATGGTCTCTGTATAACAGGTCTGGTGTCTGTATAACAGGCCTGGTCTCTGTATAACAGATCTGGTCTCTGTGTAACAGACTTGATCTCTCTATAACATTCATAGTCTCTGCAAAGAAGGCCTCTTTATGCATAACAACATTGGTCGCTGCATAAGTGACCACGTCTCTTTATAACAGACCTAACCTCTGAATAATTGGGGTAGTATTCACGATGGATTAGGTGCGAGGATAGCAGGTAAAGAAAGTGAAGAGGGAATATTGAATATGCTTCTGAACAAGACTAAAATCTCGCTTGGAAGCTTCATTCGTTAAAATCTAATAATTTGGTTGTGACTGGCCCCCACTTTTTATTGTAGGTTAACTGTGGTTCCTCCAATTTTGAACTGTTAGGATTAACTGCTTTTAAAAATTCTACGAAATTTGGAGGGCATATATTGGCCTTGAAATAATATGATAACGTAAGTGTTAACTCAGATGCAAAGGCCCTGTATATGATGGATTACGTTTCTTGCATCGACTGCAGCGGGGGTTGGAAACCATCCGGGGTGGGGAGGGGAATGCGAAGCCTGGAGAATGTGACCGAGAAGTCGTATCTATAAAGCAAAATTCCTGAAGAATTTATAGGCTCTTCATGTACCTTTGTTTCTATGTGACACGGGAACTTTGTAACTTTCGTTGTTTCTATCAAACTTCAGAAAATTTTACTTCGGCATATGTGGGAAATAAACAACACTAATTCTAAGCCGTTTGGAGAATTGTTGTTCAGAGTCAGTAATACCAATCGCCAAAGCGCAAACCATCCAAAAATATCTGCTAATAGAAGTGTGAAATTGGGTGAAAAGATTCCAACGCACATGCATTGAAACACAGATATACACACAAGCTGAGACACACATACACACATATACAACGAAACAAAAAAAATCAGACACAAACACACACAGACACACACACAAACACACAGAGCCATTCACACACACTCATATGCATGATCGGCCTCAAAAAATAATACCAGGAATAGGCAGCAGATGGCGCTACCTTACACAGAGCAGATCGGTGTACGTGACCTCAGATGCTCAGTGGCGTGATAAGCTTTCACACTGGATTGTAATGGTGATATCAATGGACTGCAATTGTGACATGACTGGACTCTAATGAAGACAGGACTGTACTTTAATGGTGACATGACTGGGCCGCAATGGTGTCATGACTGGACTGTAATTGTGACATGACTGGGCTGTAATGGTAACATGATGGACTATAATGTTGGAATGACTGGACTGTAATGGTGACATGCATGGCCTATAATGGTAACATGACTGGACTGTAATTGTGATATGACTGGATTGTAAAGATGACATGACTGGAATTTAATAGTGACATGAATGGACTGTATATGTTGACATGACTGGACTTTACTGGTGACATGACTGGACATTAATGGTGACATGATTGGACTGTAATGGTGACATGACTGGACTGTAATGGTGACATGACTGGGCTGTAATGGTAACATGATGGACTATAATGTTGGCATGACTGGACAGTAATGGTGACATGACTGGACTGTAATGGTGACATGACAGGATTTTAATGGTGACATGAATGGACTGTTATGGTGACCTGACCTGACTGGGGTGTAATGGTAACATGAATTGACTGTAATGGTGACCTGACTGGACTGTAATGGTGACATGACTGGACTGTAATGGTGACATGAATGGACTGTAATGATGACATGACTGCACTGTAATGGTGACATGACTGGACTTTAATTGTGACATGACTTTTCTGTAATCGTGACATGACTTTTCTGTAATCGTGGCATGACTGGACTCTAATGGTGACATAACTGGACTTTAATGGTGACATGACTGCACTCTAATGGTGACATGACTGGACTGTAATAGTGACATGACTGGACTGTAATTGTGACATGACTGGACTGTAGTATTGACATGACTGGCCTGTAATGGTTACATGACTGGATTGTAATGGTGACATGACTGGATTGTAATGGTGACATGCCTGGACTGTAATGGTGACAGACTGGACTGATTTGGAAAGGCAAGGCAGCGCTTTACACTGTCAGCTCTTGTGTGAACGTCAGTTACTGTAAGCAGCTTCGGTCCCTGTAACTACAGGGGAACTCGTGGCTGTTAGTCAGGAACATGGAGTTCAGGGCAGAGGGAAGGGAGACCATTCTGCACATGGGTGGACTTGGGTTGTCCTGAATGTAAATGACAAAAACGTATCTGTACTGTACAGATATGTGATTGTCATTTACATTCCTCCTCCTCCTCGTCCTCCTCGACCTGTGTCCTGGCGGTGGTCGGTGTGCAGGGGTTGGCCGGTGGGTTTGGGGGCGGGGGGTGGTGAGTGGGGGCAGGAATCGGAGATTTTGAGTTGGATATGTGGTGTTTGACGTAGAGAGAGAGGGAAACAGAGCTGAACAGAAACAGATGCGAATTGTATCACCACTGCTGGTACGGAAGCAAGAGATGTAAGCGAGAGGGAACAGCGACTGCTCCCGGATCCAACACACCAAAACGCATAAGCACACACATACACACACACACACACACACACACACACACACACACACTGAACACCTCACGCTCAATCACACACACAGACTGACCTACACATATAAACTGATCTGCATATGCATCCTCACGCTCTGGCATATAAATAATAAAACACACAAAAACGCAGACTGGCAAACTCACATAGACAGTGAACCACACACACACAAACCTACACATGCACATGGACACTTACAGAAACTAATCTACATATCCTCACACATAAATCGACGCACGGTCACGCACACATTCACTCGTATAAAATCACAGAAGCAAACACACACACATTCACAAACGGAGACAAACGCATATACACTGACCTACACACACACAGACACACAACACACAGCCGCGCGCGCGCGCGCTCACACACACATATACACACAGACAGACACAGTCATATTGGCAAATACATACTGAAACACACGAAAACACAGATAGACATACACTCACACACTGTGAGAGTGAAACACAAATATGAAGCTGCATTCAAAAAAAATACATATGAAGAGACAGACAGACACTCGCCAACGTATGTTGTTAACCGACTCACAACATTTCTGCAAAATACACTTACATCAGAACGTGTACGGGAGGTGAAGATTTAAATTTACATTATCTCTCTCCGTGACCTGTGAGTTTTGATGGTCAGATTGGAGGGAGCTTTCCTCCATCTCTGACGCTAACCTGGGGATGTGAACAGACAGTGTAGCAAGTTCTAGATTTCTGTTCATCCAAAAGGTTATCAGAGTTTGCTAATGAAATAATCTAAGAATTAGAAAGAATGGAAAAGTGACCACTTTGCGAAGCTCCTCCCTGAATTTCGTCTGTGTAACCGCATAAATACATGTGTTTGTACAGGAACTCAAAAGCTGAAGCATGTAAGCAGTCTGCAAGATAATATATAGATGTTCACCAGGCACTGACTTGTAAAATTTTTTAAAAATCTCTGGATCACTGCCACTCGCTCCTCTATTCTTCTTTCTATTGCTGTGTCTCCGCAATCTATTTCGGACTCGACTCGCCACCAGTATGTGCCTGACCGTCAGTGCGTTGAAAAGCAAAATCATAACGAATGGGAGAATTGGTTTTAAAATGTAATAAACCGTGTCAAACGCTGACCAGTTGAGAGAAGTGAAATAGGTTGCTTTAGGTTCGCATCCCCACGGTATATTATTCATTATGTACTGTGGTTCAACTATAAAACCCCAGGGAATGTTTATCACAACTGAAATCACGCTCAGTACTGCTATCAATGTACAAGCAGCTTTATCGGAATAATATTTTGTCTTCAGATTTTGACAACAAATGGCCACATATCGATCAAAGGTGAAAGCCACAGTTAACCAGACAGAGATTGATGTTGCTGAACCAGAAAGGACCAAAGTAGTCCACACACCGGTGTGATGGAAACGAATGAGTTTGGGAAATAAGAAGGGATAACTCGATACAAAATCACTGAAAAGATAATCACCATCAGATCTGCTGCTGACATGGCCAACAGATAGAGAGAGACAGATTTGGAGAGACCGCACCGCCTTCGAGACAGGATCACTGTCGACACCAGGTTAGCTACAGGAAGAAAGAAAAATGCGCATCACAGTAATGCAACGAATTGAATGTACTTAATACATTGGTACAGCTCATACAGTTTCAAGAAATCTACACAGAAACAGCCAGAGAGTCAGATACAGAGCGAAAGACGGAGAGAGACAGATACAAAAACAAACATAACTTGTATTTATATAGCGCCCTTTTCGCGGTGTAGGGAATTGGAGCGCCTTATATAGAGAAACACACAGCGTGAGTGAAACGGATACAATAACAGAAGCAGACAGAAGGCACACAAGACAGATAACTCATCAGGGACTGTAACAGTAGTTAAAAATGTGTATGATTTTTTTCATTGCCTGTTTACAGTTTGCATTGTAACTAAAATAGAGTGAAACTGTAATTATGTTACACAATTTCAATACAGGATTTCGCTATGATTCTTACGGGTTATGCTTAGGGAACGCAAAAACAGAAATATTGCTTATGCCCTCGAAAACAGTTTCGCTGTTTGTGTGCAGTTCTGTTCTGGTCTGACCCGGAGGTAAAAACAGCAGCACGTAGTAAGCAGCAGAAATTCACAATCATTTTCAAACGGAAACAGATGAGAGATTAACTCACAGAGACAGAGACACAGAAACAAATGCATTCGCAAACAAGAACAAACGCACTCAGAAACAATGAGACGCACACAGATGGGGAGAACGTTGGACAAACACACAGATAGCAAGACAGAGACTGAGACAAACAGAGGGAGATTCACAGCGAGAGAGACAAACACACAATGATAACCGCACTGATAGAGAGATGTACATTTTGATAAAGAAACCAAGCGAAAGACAGATTTATAAAAATATATGTGTATATATACACGTACGCATGCAGTGATATATACACTCATAAAGAGAGACACAAACACACAGACAGAGAAACAAGCAGAGAGTTACAGGTGCGCAAGAGAGAGGTCATTGCAGAGAGCACAAGAGAAACAATCAAATAGGGATATACAGAAATACAGAGATGGAGCGACACAGAGAGATCCTGAGAAGGAGACAAACATAAGCAGTTATATACACAGATACAGTGGGAAACAAAAAGTCGCATACAGACAGAGAAAGACAAAGTGAAATAGAGAGAGAAAGAGAGAGAGAGAGAAGAGAGAGAGAAGGAGAGAGAGAGATATGCAGAAACACACGCAGACAGCGGCAGACAATTGCACACATCAATGTTCCTCAGAAGCTCTTGGATTGAGTGACATTTTTGTTAAGGATTACTATCTTCAGAAAAGCGATCAACCAATCGACTCACAACCAGGTTCCTTATTTCTGCTCGGTAAACAGAAGCATATGGAGTGAGTAATCTTGCCCAACATTTCACCATGACCGGAATAGAACCCAGGTCTCTCGCTTGCGATGTTCGTGCTCTATCCACTGAGCTACAGGAACTTGATATGTACATCAGGAGCACGGTACCGACTGAATAACATTTGATGAAGCGCCACCTGTCGGCGTCCAAACATCTCAATGTAATTGACTGGAGGTTACTGAAATATTTGTTTCTTGGCAAACGCGGCAGCTAAACGGCAGACAAAAGCCATCAAGAGAATTATCAATTAAATCTGGAAATTCTTTCCAAGAGCTTGTTGCCCAACACTCCAACAAATTCTCTTGTAGATTTCAACTCTTCTACAGATCTCTAATATCTAAATAGCCAAGCAGGTCTTTATTTATTAAGCTCTTATTCAAATCTTCCAACAAAGTTCAATGGATATGAAAGCGCATCCTTCTGATTCAGAGGAGAAAGTGCTACAAGCTGAGACATGATGCAATATTTGCTTTACTGCAAAAAAATCTAACTTATTAATTAATTAAACAACTTGCCAGGAACACCAACGGCAGCGAGAATCGGATAGTAAATATTTTGTATCCTGTGTATTGACGCAATTGTCATCTTTGCAGAGAAGCGATGTGACCTCCACTCGGTACAGGCAGGAGCTCACAATAACAAGGTGATAATCAGAGAAAGAATCAAAGTCTGATTTATACCATCGTGAACGCTGTATTTAGATGCTCATGAATGAGTTTCAGCCATGTGGAAAACATGTAATCTCCCTGAGCGGTGCAACTTACATCAATTAATTGTTGTTAGCAGCTGGTTGTGGCATCCATGCGGAAACGTATTTTCATGCTTTCGACGTCGAGAAGCCATCCTGCGTGAAGGATGGTATGTAAATGCTGATTGTTGTTTTTGGAATATTCAAACCAGAAACAGAGATCCACATATGTAGCCATTTACAAATATAAACCACCCATTGTCTCAAATTCCAGGCACAATCTCTCCCTGGAGGCTGGCAACCTCCTTAACTGATCCTGGGCAGTATTGGATACAGGATGGCAAGTCACAAGGCTTTGAACCCCAGAGAGGGCATTGATGTGTTAGAGATTAATGAGCTATGAGGCAATGCTTGAGAATAATATCCCATTAAAAATAATAATACTTACTTGGAGAAAGCGCTTTATCACTTCTTCGAAACATCACAAAGAGCTTCACAAATATACTGTAAAGTGTCTATTTTGCGCGCGAAATAATTCCAACCTGTCTTCCCTACATACCATAGATTATGATATAATTTGCGTTTTCTGCTGCAAAACATTACGGTGTCAGTTTGAATCAGTTGCAGCATTCTCGCCTCTTGAATCAGAATTTTTTGTGTTCATGCCCAAATTTGGGATACTTCAGTGAAGTGCTGGATCACTATCTCTGCCTCTCGCTGTCTGTCTCCCCATCTGTGCTGTATGCAAGTCTCTCTTTGACTGTGCGATGGCTCTCTCTCTGTGTTTATCATATATTATAATGAATGAATCC
>NW_024704818.1:216704-236808 GCF_018977255.1 Callorhinchus milii
TCATAATTTTAAAAACATAAACCTTCATTCATCAAACTCTGTTAATTCTTCCCTCCACCGACCCTGCTAAAGGAGGAATTATCCTAACTTCTATACCCTCGTCATATAACTTTCTTCCGTCATCTCTTGCGCATGGTTTGGTCAATCCTGTCTACGCTTTCCAAGGCTCTGCCGTCTTTCCGGACACAGTGGTTCCACAAATTGGGCAATGTGCTGCAGCTGAGGCCTAACCAGAGACTTGCAAATGTTCAATATAACAGATAAGCTTAAATTTGCAAATACGAAAATGTGCAGTGGATGCAAAGAGAGCTGCTCCCGTTTCACTACCTTTTACATGGAGAAAATTTTCGTATAGTGGCAACATTTTCCCTTCCTTTGTGATGCAGTGTAAGTGATCCGGTCCGTTACGCTGCCTGTCCGGCACAAACAAATGGCCGTTATTATTGTTGTCTCAATCGTCGATATGAGATTGTGTCGGAACTGAAAGGTGGTTTATTGTGCTGCGTTCAGGACGCTGTCCTCATACAACGTATTGGGTCCGAGTTCAAATACTTACCGTTTCAATATTATTTAACTTCTTTGCGGACATCCCACTTCATGACACTAACAAGGTGAAGTAATAATCCTTGCCTTTGATCATGGCATTTCTGATGCATTGCATTGATACATCGTGATACCGAGATGTCGTTAGTTATATCAAGTTTTGAAAATTACTGCAGGAGACGAGTTGGTCGAGTGGTTAAGGCAATGGACTGCTAATCCATTGTGCTCTGCACGCGTGGGTTCGAAACCCACCCTCGTCGCTTTACAGATGTTGGTTGAATGCTTACGTTTTCAACGGATCTTCATTTCTGTGACAATTTTGTGATGAAATCAGAGTTTGGGGACTTCTAGGCCTTAATACGTTTTAACAATATTGTGTTACCTCGTCGTTCAATGCACTTCCCTTCTTTGTGTGAGACGGTAGCAATCTCCCATCTCCCGCCGATCACCTCCTAAAGTCACCTACAAGTCCGAAACACTATCCCTCACCAGCCATCTCCCACCACCCCTTGCTCTATCGGCCACAATCTTCAGCATGTCCGTCGCTCTCAGCCCCACAGTACAACCAGTGGATTTGCTTTCACTGACTACGTTATCAAACTGTGGATCAAACTGCCTTTATCTCTCGTCCTTGATCACACCAACCCCAGTCCAGCTTTCAGAAGGCAAATGAAGGTCTTAATCAATTTTCCTAACTCCGCACGCCTCTGTTCATCTGATGCTAATTTGGATCTCACTTCTAGTCGATTGCCGGATAGCTTTTTGGGGGATAATAATAGTAATGTAATGCTTGAATTTGATGTAGCGCTTTTCACTTGTTCTAGGCGTCTCAAAGCGCTTCATAGAATATGCTGTAAAGTGAATTTACTGTATATTTGTGAGCGAAAGCCTTCAAATGTTAATACCTTAATAACACCTTCTAAGATATACACATACATTTTTGAAATCACTGTTCACTTACTTCACTACTGTTTGTGGGAAACTGCAATGTGCAATTGCCCACCATGTTGACTGGTTACTTATAAGAATATACCAAATGCAAGACGAAAAAGACCGAGGTCCATCTCGTTCCCCTTCCCACCTAATGGCGCTCGCATATCATATGTCCCATACTACCTCTGCAGCATATCCCATAATTTTATTTTCTAAAAGAAAACTATATATAACAAAATAGACAACTCATGTTGTGTGACATCAACTGAAGGAATCGTTCACTGTATCCCGACCATGTCGCGAAGATGGGCTTCCGACTACTGCAGAGGGATCAACTTGCAATTAAAGGTGCGCTTTTGAAAGACAATCTGAAGCCGCTTTCAAGATATCCTTCTGGAACTCTTGAGTGCACCATTGAAGTCAGTCAGAAAGTGAACGTCGCTGAAAAAGCAAAGAAGGACCTACCGGTTACAACACAAACAATTGCAGCAATGAAACAAGTGGGAACTGCGTTGCAGTAAAAAAAAGTGCTAATCTGTCACGAACACTATTTGAACTCCACAAAATTTAATACGATACGAACGCGGTTCGCCTTCAGATCAATTGAAAATTGTCAGAATGAACATAGAATTTAGATGGGAATTAGCTGGCAATTAATGCAAAACAGTCTGTGAAGTATATAACACTGAATTTCGGATGTTGTCATTTCTAAGTTAAAAAAAACTGAACTTCAGAATTGCGCAGAGAAACTGAACAAATTTACTCTGGTTGCTGGAGAATATATATTCTTCTGATAAACAAAACCGATGAGTGATTTTCACGTTTTGAACTCGCTCCAGTTTAGAACCGAGGCATCCTTGGAAATAAAGAAATCTTTAAGAGAGCTCAATTTCTTGCCATCCGGAACATATACATCATGATATCCTATGCTGCTTAAGTGTGGGAGTTTTAATCCTTACAGGGAGAGCAAACCAATGCTAAGTCTCATACTCTGATTCCTAAAAGTTCAGTCCGTGGTCGGGAAACCAATTTCTGCAATTGGAGTTATATTCACAATATACTGTCCTATAATAATATACCATTGATCACCAATAGAGTGATCGTCGAAACAAGTGAAGTGGGAACAGAGTGACAATAGTGAAACAATGTGTTGAGAATGGGAAATCGATGCAGAGCGAAGGAGATGACCATATGAATATTTTCTTTGCAATATTTTCTATGGAAAATTTCCGGGAAAATGGCAGAAAGGCTGAGATACTGAATGCACATCTTGTGAAATAGGAATTCCAGGATGTCCGCTTGCACTTGTCAACCAGATGTGCAGAAAGATCATTCAGCTACTTGACATCAAGTTCAGCGTTTCTGACTTTGAGGATAGCTTGGTGTTACAGCAGTGAATACGGGTTGGACGTCACAAGCTGCTGAACAGTAATCGATCCGCACCCGAGATGATGGTTGGGATCAGGAACGCTTGTGGGCGGGGAGCGGAGATGAAGGTAGGTGACTAATAGGAAGGTGGAAGAGGGGAGTCTTGAAGGAGGAAGGGAAGGCGCGAGATGCAGAGCCGGTGGGATAAAATTCCAGATGGTGCAGGCAGAGAGCATCATGGCCCGTCTGGCAATGGTGGGTCACGCTTGGCGGGGGACGTGAAGTGTGCTGGAGAGCGCTGAGGGGATGGAGCATGCAGGTTGGTATGGGATGAGGAGGTCACAGCGCTAGGAAACAGCAAAACCCTAGAAGGCTTTGAACGTGGAGGACCCGGATTTTGAACTGTGAGATGGGAGCCAACGTTGTCGGATGATGGTGGGCGTGATAGGGTCACGGAGGCTGCTGCGGATGAGGACATGGGCTGCAGAGTTCTGGATTATCCGCAACGTATGGAGGATATAGTTGGGGAGGCCGACAAGCACGGAGTTTGGATAATCGATCCTGGTTGCGGTCATCCTGTGGGTTAGTGTCTCGGCGGTCTGGGGTGCCACATTCTGGTGGATTTGGGCAACGTTGCGGAGATGGCGAAAGATAGAGCGGGTCTTGGGATGATGAGAGGTATCCAGGAGCTTTGAGAACAGAGCAGAATAACACGGTTTCGTATTGGATCCGTGAGGTGTACAGTGCATCCATGAAGAATGATCCTGTAGCACCTACGGTATGGAGGCCCTCAGGTAACCCAAGCAGAAGTGTCTTGTTCACATTGAACTAGAGAAAGTAAGCTCTCATCCTGGATATGATGTCCGAAGACAATTTGTAAAGACAGCATTGTTCCTGGAGTCTGACCTCCACTCAACTTAACTGGAACCTTCATCTTGTTATCCTTGATAGGTTCAGATCCTACCTTTGACACCATATCTCCCGTCTGCCGCCTCCGACTGGTGCTGCTGGTGGCGGTCACAGAGACTTCTGTCTGGTTCACTGTCGCGTTCACTTTCGATCGCTTTGTTGCGATTTGCTGCCAGAAACTGAAAGCTAAATATTGCACCAAGAGAAGTTGTAACGCAGTCATTGCCATCAAGGCGTCCTGCATCTCAATGGTTAGAGCACTCGCTTTGCAAGCGAGAAACCTGAGTTCAATTCCAGGCAGAGGGAGAAACCTTGGGCAAGTTTCCTTACTCCACACAGAGCCAATAATAATGCCTCTAAAAGCAAAAACAATAATAAATTGGTCATTTTCAATCTACGACTGTTTGTGGGACATTGCTGTGCGCAATTGGCTGCCGCGTTCGCCCACAAATATACAGTCAATTCACTTTACAGTGTGTTCTGTGAAGCGCTTTGAGCCGTCCTCCCGACGTGAAAAGCGCGATATCAAATGCAAGGATTATTATTATTATTATCATTTCAGTTTGCAACTGTTTACTATTCCCTGGTTGCCACAAATATACTGTCAATTCACTTTACAGTGTGTTCTGTGAAGCGCTGTGGGACGTCCTCCCGACGTGAAAAGCGCTACGTCAAATGCAAGGATTATTATTATAAGAATTATTATTACTTTCTATGTGAACCTTATATTACAGCTAATAATATCCATTGATATTGTATGAAGACACTATTACACTTCAGCTTTGTGGGGAGGTTTCGAATGGTTTAGTAATGTTTTACCTCCACTACTTGTAATACTGTGTATTTGCCTGTTGAACACGGTGACCGACAGGCGAATTATGTTTGCAACCAGAATAGACAAACAGCTGTGCATTCACAGCAATAATAGCAGTGATCCGGAGATGGAAAATCGAAGGAAATCTATCATATTGCTCCTGACGATCTCTGGAAATTTCGTGCTGTTATGGCTGCCCAGTATGGTTTATGCGTTAAACTTTCCAGTTACGCAATTTAACTACAAAGACGGTAACAGTAGTGACAATTTATACATCTTCCAACAAATGGGCTTTATGTTTCAACTTCCGAGTTCTTGTACAAACGCATGTATTTATGTCGTGACTCAAAACATATTTAGAGAGGAGTTGAAATAGGCTCTCATATATCCGTGTAAGTTTATTGTTAAACATGTTAGCATCTATAAGAAATTTGCACAATAAATGTCTCACCACCAACCTGGAAATAGTGACCAGATTTATCTCGGGGATAGTTGACCACTGTACCTCGAGACACACCCTTCTCTTTTCAAATTATTCAAATGGTATATTTTGCATTCGATGTTTAACGTCCAATCCAAAGATCAGCCTCCCGACGTGAAAGGCGCTCTATAAATGCAATTTGTTGTTGTTGTTATTGTTCAAGAATATAACAAACTCACAGCTGTTGCTCCAGTGTGTCACAGTTAAATTAAATCGATATGTGGGGTTTGAGCCCTCCTATTTCTAACTCACAGACGAGTCTGAAACAGACGGAGCAAAGGCTGACAGCTTAAAAAANGCAATTGAACCAAACGGGATTTTCACAGTTGTTTCGATTATTAATAATTAAACGTAACTATCGCATATTTGCTGGTATTTGTGATGAATTAAAGTAATACTTTGAATTCCAATTAACCTATGTTTATATGACAACAACTTCCATTTATATTGCACCTTTCACGTGATTGCCGGAGAGTGGTGGAGGCTGACACGGGAGCCTTTCATTCTTTTTCCTGTCCCGAAGGTAATAGAACGAAAGTTTGTTGCATGTTATCGGCCGCTATACTCTACCTTCAGGGAAAGGAGTTCAGAGTGCGCGCTGACGATCGAGAGCAGTGCCCGGGCAGCGCTGCATTCACAGCTGAATCATCCTCCGGATAAAATATAATGTAAATATAATCCCCGACAGGATTCACGCCCAGGCTATTTGCTTTCAGTTGAAAAACATATTGGTTTGATTGCTGCGCAAAGTCGATTAAAAAATGTGATGCATTGGGGCAAACAGATACCCTGAAGATGCTTGAAATGTGACCAGACTCAGGGTGCGGGGCTCCAATCCCATCTGTCTGTATGTCTGCCCGTCTTTTAGTCTGTATGTCTATCTCTCTCTGTCTGGCTTTCCGTCCGTTCGCCGTCCGTCTTTCTGCCTGTGCTCTCCAATCGCACAGTGCGGAGAACCGGTCAGAGACTCGTACGCAATCAGTCGGTGTTCTTTGTGTTTGCGCTTCTGTGCCACTTGGCCGCAGCAGAAATTTCCTGTGGGAAGGGAGACGAGACAAAGACACAAAGAGATCGTTACATTGACAGCACATATTTCTATATCTGTCTCTCTGTCTGTCTGTCTGGTTGTCTGTCGGTCTGCATGTCTGCATGTCTGTCTGTCTGTCTGTCTGTCTGTCTGTCTGTCTGTCTGTTTGCCTTAGCTTGTAGGCTCGGACGGGGAGGAGGTGGTGGTGTCACCAAGGGGAAGCATTTAGTCTGGTCTGAGCGCTGCTGAATATGTCAAGAGAACGGTCCATTAGGGAGAGGGGTGTGATTCATATTGTGGTGGTAGCATGGTCGGGGTGTGTGTGTGTGTGGGGGGGGGGGGGGGGGTTTGGTGCGGTGGTCTGTGAGGGATGGGGATCGGCTCGAGCGATTGAGCTTGTGCTTGTTTGTGTATGTGTGCATGTGTATGTATATATGCAATTGTGTCGGTGTGTTTGTGTACATGTATATGTGTGTGTGCCGCTGTGTTTGTTTTGCGGTTACGTGTGCCTGTGCTTATGTTTGTGTACGTGTGTATATTTGTGTATATGTGTAAGTCTTTATGAATGTGTGTGATTTTGCGGAGAAGACGTGAGACTGTTTGTCTCTCTGTGTTTCTCTGTCTCTGTGTCTGTCTCTCTGACCATATGTTTGCGTTTTACACTGTGTATCTATTACATATCTTTATGTTTCTTTCTATGCATAATAAAGCCTTGAAAATTAATTTGAATGCCTAACAATTGAGTCACTTAATCCACGACAATCTGTGGTGTACCGCGTGCAAAATTGTTTGGCGCGTTTCGACCACAAAATATAGACAAAGCTCTATATCAAATGGAAGGGTTATTATTACTTTTGCTACTTTAGAGGATGTGTGCGAAGGGGAGGTACTGGGGCGTGTGTGGAAGGATTTGCTGCCTTGCTACTTTTTTTGTAGCTATTGCAGTTTTCGGCTTCATTACCGCTCTTGTACCGACGATAAACACACACAGTCACTACAATAGACTCCCATGGGCACTTTACCACACCAACTCATTCCACTTGCCTACTGTAGGCAGTGTAACTCACATAGTCACTATATTAGGACATAGGGGCAGTAACACAACCGCAGTCACTTCACTAGCGAGAGGACCTGGGTTTGATTCCCCGAAAGGCGAAAACTCAGGCAAATTCCATTTCTCCACCGACACGACTCTGCTTACTTGCAGCAAGTAGGAAAAAGATTGTCAGTTTTATAATTAGTGTTAATAATCCCTTCAAATTGACACGACTTGAAGATATGATAAGGCATTATTTCACATGCAACGATACTGCCCCTGGACAGAGTGAAGTCACAAGGATGTGGAGACCAGACTGCAGTCATTACCTGTATCCTGGATCCAAGTGAAGAGAGAAGACACGGGTGATGTGAGGACTGGGCACTTGCCAGAGTCCAAATCCTGGATCCTGGTGAAGAGAGATATAAAGACTGAAATTGAGACGGAGAGAGAGAGAGAGAGAGAGAGAGAGAGAGAGAGAGGGAGAGGAAGAGGGAGAGAGAGAGATTTAGAAAAGTATAGTTTAAAGATGTGTGCGTTTCAGTGTTTAAGTGTGCACAGAGGTAAGTGAGTGACACACAGTTCTTTTGCATTTGCGTTTGATAGAGCGCATTATCACGTCGTCAAAACATCTGAAAGCACTTCACAGAATGTAATGTCAAGTGTAGTCTTGGTGGCAAAATGCGGTATGCAGTTGCACACAATAATGTCCCCCAAACTGTGGTGGAGCGATCAATATTATTTGGGGGATTGTCGTCCAGGACACCGGGAGAGAGAGACACAGGTAGAGGACATAACTTACAGTTACCCTACCAGCAGTGCCACGGAAGATCTTTAACATCCGGTGGAGACAGTTAGCGAGACAGAGAGATACAGAGAGAGGAAGAGACAGAGAGGGAAAAAGAACAACTTGCATTGATATAATATGATACACGGAGTATCATCCCAGGCAACGTGACGGATTGAGACAGGGAGAGTGTGTCTGTGTGTGTGTGTGGGTGTGTGTGTGTGAGAGAGAGAGAGAGAGAGAGAGAGAGAGAGAACAGTAGTAGTAGTAGAGAGAGAGAGAGAGAGAGAGAGAGAGAGAGAGAGAGAGAGAGAAGCAAAAATGCAGAGAAGCAGAAAGAATAAGACAGCGAGAGACGGGCAGGAAAAGTGCTCCAACATATCCTGCGAAGGAGTCAACAGCAACAACAACAACAACTATGATGTATATAGCGCCCTCCACGCCGGACGGCATCTCAGTGCGCTTTACACATTAGGATCCCGGGGCTGAGCCGGCGGCGAGGGTGGGGTTGGGGGGTGTGGGGGGGGGGGTTAGGAGGGTTGGAAGGTGACCAAAATCGCGGTCGAAAAGAAAGGTCTTCAACAGACACCTGAAAATGGGAAGGGAGGGGCGGGACGAAGGCAGCGAGGAAGGGAGTTCCAGAGCCTCGGAGCGCAGTGTCTGAAGGCACAGACGACGAGGGTGGAGCGGAGGACTCGGGGGACGAGGAGGAGGCCAGACCCGGAGGATCTAAGTCAACGGGTACTGTGCTGAGGAGAGAGGAGGTTAGAGGGGTCGGGGATTGCTGAGGTCTGCAGGGACTTGAATACGAGGGTGAGGATCCAACATATCATGCGACGTGTGGTTTGGAAAATATATTAAACGTTCCAGCAATATGTCATTTAAAAAACCCAAGAAACTGGAAACAATATTAAAAGACACGCAGTTCTGAAGTCGTTATTTCCAGTGAAGGGAAATGAGTTAATCAACGCTGCAATCTGAATGGTGGAAAGCTATGGAAAGAAATACTGGAAAGTGAATTTGTTGGTTTCTTCCGGTGCCTTTTTTTTGTTCAAAATATTTCGAAATATTCCTCGATTGGTTGATTGCTTAATGGGAACATCTTTTACTTTTTCTTGGAAATTCAACGAAGTTCTACTTTTTTCTTCCGGATGAATACGGAATTCAAAGCAAATCACTTGTCAGAAGATAATTACATGTAGCCCCTGAATGGAATTGCTGGAGCTGGAGGAATGAAGCTGACTTATACTGAATTGAAAGGGCTCGAACGGCCATTGATACAACCACATCTCTTTCTGTTCAGAAAACACAAGAAGCTACACGATGTACAAGAATGAACAAGATCATGAGCAGTTGATAGCGGTCGGATTCGAACCCATGTCCCCGAAGAGACTGGAGCCTAAATCCAGCGCCTTAGACCGCTCGGACACGCTATCCCTTGTTTGCCCTTCTCTGTAAGACGAATTATAGCGTCAAATCTCACTGTTCATGTTAAAAAGTTTCTCCTGCCATGACATGACATGACATGACATGCCATGCCATACTCGCACAGACTGTTCACATTTCTGTCGTAAAAGAAATTCATCAACAATGTCAACAATTATTTAGCCAAAATTCATAAAAGCAGGTGTAGAAGCATTTAATTCTGATATATGTCTGGATATTAATCAGTTCACTGAAGTTTCCGTTCACCTGACAATCGAATGATCTCAGGGTCGATAGCTGGCTGAAACATTTGTTTAGCTTTATTGGAGTTGAAGCTAGGAGAAGTGGAAGCTTAGGTTTTAACGTAGCAAAGAAAACAAATAGAGTGTGATTCGAGTGGATGGAAGGAAGTAGATTTCCAGAGATTGGTGTCTTGTGACTGAAGCTCAATAGCATTAGTGACAACGAACGGACGAGACACATAGTGAACGTCAGAGTTAGCTCAGTGCAGGAGGTGGGCAGTCACACAGGGAATACTCGTGTTAGCTCAGTGCAGGAAGTGGGCAGAGACAGACAGGGAAGGTCAGTGTTAGCTCAGTGCAGGAGGTGGGCAAAGACAGACAGGGAAGGTCAGTGTTAGCTCAGTGCAGGAGGTGGGCAAAGGCAGACAGGGAAGATCAGTGTTAGCTCAGTGCAGGAGGTGGGAGAGACAGACAGGGAAGGTCAGTGTTAGCTCAGTACAGGAGGTGGGCAGAGACACGTAGGGAAGGTCAGTGTCAGCTCAGTGCAAGAGGAGAGCAGAACGTTGATGTCAGGAAATCAGAAAGATAGGATGGTTCTGGGCAATTTCTTCTTCCCTGTGCCAACGTGGGGCTTTTTTCAGGAATTAGTTGTTATGCAGCGCCTTGAGCTGTCCTCTCGACGTGAAAGGCGCCAAACAAATTTAATATTGTAGTTGTTATATTCCAGCTGATAAAGAACAAACCTGGGTTTTGAGAGGAGATATTGGCTAATCAATGCCGAAATATGTTTTTATTTTGCAATTTGTAAAATATGCTTCAATTGAATACATGTTTACTTATTAACATTGGTAATAAATATTTACGTTTATATATGGATTGAACAAATCATTGATGAATAATACAATATTTTCAGCGCGTGTTAAGTATTTTATATTAAAATATAAATAGAACAATATATTGCTAGTCGATATCTGCTGCTGTGGCCTCTTCCTCCTTGATATTCTGCATAATAGTTGCTCCCATAAACAGATTTCAAAAAGTATTTTTCCTCGTGTCTGGCTCCATATTTCCTCTCCAGCAAAGCCCCACAAATCTTTGAGGAACGAATCTCAGAAACACAGGAAAGCAAATCAGGGATGGCCAAAGTTGTTGTTCGAGCTGGCCAAAATATTAGGCAAGTGTTCTTAATCCACAAGCCCTTTCATCCTGCAGTAAGCAGGAACCCAGTTGCGGCGGTAAAAAACGTAAGAATAACAGTTGGGTGCTTTCCAAAAATAAACTACATTAATGATTGGATTACTGATTTCAAGAGTGGTCATAGGATATTGCTGCGCAGCAGTATTTCGCCCACAACATAAAGAGTGACTCCACTTTACATTATATCCTGTGAACGTATCGAAGACATAATATTGTTCAATATAAACTTCCCTAGACACACCACGGCTCTCTCAAATCTCCTTTTCCTATCCAAGGTCATTATGAGAGCCGTTGCCTCCCAGTTTCGCTCTTTCCTCTCCTCTTACTCCCTCTGCGAATCCTGCAATCGTTTTTCCGGTCAAACGCCATCCTAGCCATATGTGACCAGGGCTCTCTCAGCCTCCTCGTCCTGTCTCGACCTCTCCGCCACCCTTGATACCGTGAACCATTCAAACCACCTCCATCCTCTCTGCTCGCACCTCAGCCCTCAAGGATCTGTCCTTGACTGGTTCAGATCCTACCGTTTACGCCGCCGCCACTTCTTTGCAACAAACGGTTACTCCTCCAGGCCCGGCACCGTCTCCTGCCGTATTCCTCAGGTCTCTGCTCTCGGCAACCTCCACTTCACCCTATATGTGCACACCTTGGTGACACCAATCATAATTACGGGTAGATTTCCACATGAATGGGGATGATAGCCATCTCTAACTCTCTGCCTTCACGCTGAACTCCAGGACTCCTGTCGTCCCGAAGGACTGCTGTCCGACATCAAGTGCTGGACGAGGGATTACTTTCTCCAAATCAACTTCAGCAGGACCGAAGCCTTCCTGATTCGCTCGCGCCAGCGCCTACTCAAGTTGGTCGCTGGCAGGATAAGCAACCACGTCTGCATATGCAAATTCACTAAGCCAGACAGGAACCTGGGAGTCTTATTTGACCATGAAATCAAGCCGCAGATCATCTGAAATTGAAAAGCTCGTGTACTCACACATACCAGGCTCCACGACACCATCACTCCCCCTCTCGCCCGACTCCACTGGCTTCCCGGACCGCAGAATATCTAATTCAAGATCCTCGTCCTCACTTTCAAGGCCATCCATGGCCTTGCCCACTCCCGCCTCTCTTACCTGCTGGCTACCTTCCATCTTGCCCGCTACCTCCGTTCATCGGGCTCCGGTCTGCTCCATATCTCCCGCCCGAGCAGCCCTACCATCGCTGGCCGGGCTTTCAGCCTCCCTGCCCCCACTCTGGAAATTGGTCTCACCGTACGTCTCCGCATTTTCTCTCTTGTGTCCTCTAAGGCCGGTCTCATGACCCGTTGCTTCGATCGTGCATTTGGTCTCCCTCCCACCTCTCTGTCTTCCTTCACCCCGACACCTCGCCTGCCCCATGTTCGTGCCCCGACACCTCACCGTAAGCTCTTTGGGTCGTCCTCTCCACGTGAAAGACAGACTATAAATATAATGTTATGAAGTTTATGTTGATATAAAACGCAAGGATTATTACTATAATCAAACAAAATTGATTTATTTATTTCCAATACTTTATACAAGTTCTACAAATAAATTGTTAAATTGTGTTCATGCTATTTTATGAACAATTGAGCAATGATACGAAATGGATAAATTAACCCTTTCTTAATCTCCTCTCTGAACTTACTCTGTGTCAGTGCATAAATACAGGTGTTGGTACAGCAACTCAACCTTTGAAGCATGATTCCGCTTTCTTGGGTGATATATCGGGCGTTACTGGCAAAAGTTTTGATGTAATTATAATTGGAAAGTTGCCATTTTAAAGCATATATAACAAATGTTACCCACAACAGCATAAAACTGCCCGATATGGCGAACAGTAAGATTACACATTTTCTTCGATTGTGTAATTGAGCGTCAATTGTTTTCCCTGCATTTTTTNGACACCGAAGCTTCCTGCGGACTTTACTGGAAATCAGAATGTGCCTGATAATCAGAGTATTGAACAGGAAAACCAACGTAAAGCCAAACATGGGTGCAATAACACGGTGAAGCATTTCAAACGCTTTCCAGGAGGCCAAAGTATAAAAGCTTGATGTGAAGACACAGTACCATGGATTACCGTTAATTACAACGTAAGGATCAAACGTAAAGTACCAGGGAAGGCTCAATGAGCAGCTGAACACAAACAGATTGATGATAACCACTGTGGCCGTTCTCTTTGTGCAATATTTTGGTTTAAACTTTTGGCAGCAAATGGCTACACAACGATCCAATGTAAAAGCAACAGTGAACCACAAAGAGCTGTGAATGGTTGTAGTTAGCAACACGGCTCTGACACTGCACACTGGAGTGTAAGATAAGAAATTTATTGGGAAATACAGATTGTTAATTTTGTTTAACAAAACATCTACAAGGACAACCAGGAGATCCGCCACTGCCATGGCTACCAAATAGCGAGTAATGTTCTTGGAGAGACCACACTTTCCTCTCGACAGGATCACAATCGCCAACAAATTAACTGCAAGAACGGATAACAATAAAAGACATAATTTGGATGAATAAAAATTGTTATGCTAAAGGAGTAAAGCTGTATCAAATACGTTTGCGTTTTCTTTGTGTTGTTCCAAAGATATTCGCCTATTATCTGGTTAGGTTGTGCTTATTTTGGAGGATGCTTATAATTTTTGTGGATTCCAAAACTAGGTTCACAAGCGTAAGGTAGTGACAATGGGATGAAAAGTAGAATTTGAAGGGAATGCTTCACGAAGTGGGCAGTGACGTTGCTTCAGTAGCTGCCTGAATGAATGAATTTAGTAGATGCATTCAAGAGGAAGACCAACAATCACTTGATGGAGAGGGGAATAGAAGATTAAGGGGAGGTGTAAAGACTCATCTATTACAAACACCTTCATGAAATGACGGATCTAAGTGGCCTGTTTCCGGGATGTAAGTTTTTTGCAAATCCTACCAATTTTTTGTAAACTAGTTTATCGCAGCCCTTTCCACTTATGTTGCTTCTTTCAAGGATTTATTTGCCGGCAATTCCTCGTGCATTTGCTCTTCTATGCTTGAAATGCTCTACTCTCTCCAGCGCCTTGGGACTTCCTCCCGACGTGAAAGGCGCTATACAAAGGCAATTATGTTGTTGTTCTTGTTGTAGTTACACTATTCAATACATACCCCTCACTTTATTTCTCTCTACCAACATGAATAACCTGACATGTAGCATTCCTAAATATCCTCTGCCAACCAATGGAGTAATTTATTGAAATCTGTAAATAAATGCGAACAACTAGGCTTACCTGGAATACCAAATGCTACAAGAATGGGATAGTAGATAGACACTATTGCGTAGAGCGTTGGAAGTTCCATAATCTGTGTTGCACTATAATATTTTGTTGCTGAATCCAGAAGCTTCAATGGATACACTGAGATCACACTGCAATAAGTTTCTACTTATATCAAGCATAAATCTGCAGTTTGCACGAGGAACTAGTTCCAATTATTACAATTAGTTACAGACATGTAAACAAACAAGATACTGCATTCACTTGAGAATTACATATGTATTACTCGAATTAAATTGGTAATTGGAGACCTGTTGCTCAGTGGTTAGATCCCTCGCCTTGCAAGCGAGACACCTGGGTTCAATTCCAGCAGGGCGAAACATTGGGCAAGTTCCTTACTCCACCCGCCTAATAACAATCCCGCCAAATAAAAGCACAACAATCAATTAGTCATTTTCATCCACGACTCTTCGTGGGACACTGCTGTGCGCAATTGGCTGCCGCGTTTCCGCCACAAATATACGGTCAATTCACTTTACAGTCTATTCTGTGAAGCACTTTGTGACGTCGAGAAGACTCAAAACGCCGTATATTAAACGCAAGGATTAATATGTTATTACTATTGTGAATTGTAAACAAAATACGTGAAAATTCAGTTCAGAATAAAACCAAACAAATAATGAGTGAAAAATATTATTGAAACGTTACACAAAAATTCGAAGAAAAACGAGTAGAACTTGGGACTACATTCCGTGGTTCATGCAGGGAGTTTTCCCAAGTTTTAAAATGGAATGCATTCAAACATTTGAACATAGAACATTGAGAACCGAGTTATATTCATTTGTAACGGTTGCGGTTTTTGCTGGTAATCAAAGCAGCAGTTTCTACGTCACACTCTGTAGTCCGCAATCCACTTCTACATGCACAACCTGGTCCAAACTTTCCCTGGAATTAGTTAAGGAGGCTGTCTTCCCTGTTAAACCATATTCACTCGCTTCGAAACACAGCAATTCCCATGTCAGGATGATGAGAAGCCGCCAACTTGCAACAATAATGGTGATGCGTTTCTGAGGCAAGGCTGATAACCAAAATATTTCATTATAGGTCATCGGTTACAGTATTAGTCTTTCAAAAACATTGATTCATATATACTAATACATTGTGTGTTCGAAGAGGGTGAGTGAAGCATTATGATGGCCGAATGGCTGAGATGTTGAACTCAAACCTCAATTGTTTGATCAGTGCAGCAGATTGTTATGATCTCAGTTGAAGTAATCTATTATTACTTCCAGCGAATAGAACTGACTATTTGGCTTTGACTTTTTTTTACAGATAAAGAACTTGGAGACGTCTGGAAGAAAAGATAACGCGCTCCATCAAAGCATTATTACTACTATTATTATTATTATTGATTTTATTCAAACGGGGAAATTTAAATTTCAGATTAATTGTGTTCTCAGTTTACTTCAAAACATTTCAAAATTATGTTAAAAGGAAAATCGGTGGCGATTGCCGTAACTCGGATTCGAACCGAGGTTGCTGCGGCCACAACGCAGAGTACTAACCACTATACGATCACTGCTGTACACCTCCCTCCACATACAGTGGAGTTGCTCACAAGTACAATAAACGGTTTGCAATGATTTTTTTTAGAATCGACGTGTTAGTCGCTGCTGGCGTTGATGTTTGTTCACTTATTCCTGTAACACAGAATATTTGATATTTGAACGAGGTGCATAATGGAGACAATCTGAATTTTACTGGACAAAATGTTAATCCGACGTTGGAGATCAATTATCATCTGAGAGATATTATGTTTAGAAATGACTGTGCACACACTATTTGTACATAATGTATCAATGAGTGTGGATTTGATTTGTGATTTTTGTTTTGAATCGATTTTTGGCTGAACTTGTAATCTAACTAGTTGGTGATCTCGGGCTTTTCAGCGAATCGAAGGCTGAGGATTTGGATTCTTTGAGTCGAATAGGTCCCAAATGATGTTGTATTATTTAAAGTGCGAAGAAAAATTGAAGAAGAATATGTTTCTTCCAGAAGAGAACCGTCCCTGGGTGGGCTCGAAACACCATCCTTTCGGTTTACAGCAGAACGCGCTAACCATTGCGCCACAGAGACTTCTATACAACCTTTCAGAAGAAAAATACCCCTTTAGATTTACATATTTTTGTCACGGGAAAACCCCGGATTGACAAAAAATGACAACGTCGGTAAGTGAGATATTCAAAAGTGAAATATGAAGCCAAATAGATGGAAACACTGACCACTGTGTGATGTAGGATTGTTTGCTCATCAGCACCTTGTTCTCCCACAACAGGCATTCAAGTGAAACACACATGCCGCAAAACTTGATATGGATCAACTCAGCAACTAATTTTGGAAGAAGGTATTTTGGAGAATAGTTTGAAATGGAGTCAGAAATATAAGAGTTACGTGATAGTAGATTATTTAGTTCACGCTGAGTATAGTGAACTTGAATTTGTTGGTCTGTTCTGGTGTGCAAATTTTTCAAAATATTCCAAAAGGTTCCTCATTTGGTTCATTGCTGAGTGGGAACCCCTTTTACTTTTTGAAGTCTGAAGATATTTACCTCTTGACAATGAAAGGAATTGTTGAGCTCTATAGGTGAAGCTAACTGATGATGCAATCAAACTGATTGAACGTCCACCGATACCAAAGTCTGATGGTATTGCCTCTTGGAAAGAAAACGTTGGCCACTGGTTATTCATTGGAATATGGACTCATCTTGGTACCTTCTACAGACAGCTGATTCTGTTCAGAAAACACATCCGACGCGGCCGAAGTAAAAGTTGAACAAGATCTTGAACATTTGACAACAGTCTGTTTCAAACCCACGTCCCCAAGCAGACTGGAAATTAAATCCAGCGACTTACGCCGTTCGGCCACTTGTGCTATGTTTGTTCTTGTCTGCAAAACACGTCTAACAGCATAGTTCTCTACCTTTGTTAAAATTTTGTTTGCTGCCATGTCGGAAGCCTGGATTCATATTCAGACAAACTTTTGAAGTATGCTGAGTAAAACAGCACCAAATTTAGCAATTTTATAAAAAAAATTCAAGCGTTAGTAGATTGATATTGAACAAAGCAGTTGGGGGATTTTTTNCTCAATTGGTTGCCCACCTGCACCGCTTTTCAAAAAAATTGTCAGAAATTAAAATTCTTGGGCGGATCACTTGCCATTGGTTGGAAAGGTTGCCAAGCACCAGTCACTTTCTTCCCGGCTTCAAGACATTGAGCTTTTTATCTCCTATTTCAGCGATTATAAACTGTTGCCCAACGTGCATTAGGAAGATTAAATTTTGTTTCAGGTATTACATTGCATTGCTTAATTTCACGATTTTTGTGAAATATCTGAAAGTTAGGTGGAAAAGTATTTGAGTTTGATTCATTTCTGAACAACAATAAGTTCACAGAAGTTTCCGTAGTGTAGCGGTTATCACGTTCGCCTCACACGCGAAAGGTCCCAGGTTCGAAACCTGGCGGGAACATTCATTTAACTTTTGTTATAAAAACATATTAACATTCTCGAATATTAACGATCACACAATCTTTTAATTGAATTGGTTGGAGCCGGTTAACCTACAGAGACTATGAAAAGAATGGCCATTTTGTGAAGCTGGAAACAAACAAAGATTTCAGGCATGAAAAAAAACATTAAACCTGTTTCAGCTGATGAGTTGCATTCCGTGGTTGCAGCAGTTTTGAAGCACATGTGACATAAACAGGTGTAGAGTCGGTTTCCGTTTGATCTGCACTTCTCGAGTCATTGCCGAATATAACCTATTAAAGTGAAATGATTAACATAATGTCGCCATCTATTGCGCTCAACATATTCCCCTGTGCGGAAAAATATGACTTTAGAATGCAACAGTCACAGTCAGATGTGGATAATTTGTTTTCATTCAACAACAATAACTTGTATTTCACACAAGACAATTTAGAGTGGAAGGTTTAGACCTGAAACTCCAAGGAAGGGTATATTAGAGATGCGGCGAGGAGACCTGGGTGATTAGGTTTTACAGTGGAGATTGGAGACACATAGAGAGTGATTGAGTTGGAGAAACAGAGGTAGATTTCCAGAGCCTGGTGTGTTGTGACTTAAAGTCAACACCGTAATTGACATTTAAAGGTCGGGCACAAACAGAAGTTCAGTGTTAGCTGAGGGCAGGAGGTGGGCAGAGACCCATAAGGAAGCTCAGCGTTAGCTCAGTGCATGATGGCACCAGGCTCTCATTTAACTTGGAAAGAAGAAACTAATACAGTGTTGTATAAAAATACGATATCAATCTCATATTTAATGTCATTTTTCTGAAATAGTAGAAAAGTAAATCAACACTTGTAGCTTCTCATTTCCACCACTGCCCCTCCCCACCAACCCCCCCTAAAAAATAATAAGCGTGACGCCCAAACAGGGAATTGAACCATGGACCCTCAGATTGCCGTCAAATCATCATTTTAAAAGTCTGATGCTCTACCGGCTGAGCTATCAGTGCTCCGTTATCTCTGTTTAACGCGTGTTTTCTCTGTATAAGAGACATGGTCTCTGTATAACAGGTCTGGTGTCTGTATAACAGGCCTGGTCTCTGTATAACAGATCTGGTCTCTGTGTAACAGATTTGATCTCTCTATAACATTCATAGTCTCTGCAAAAAAGGCCTCTTTATGTATAACAACATTGGTCGCTGCATAAGTGACCACGTCTCTTTATAACAGACCTAACCTCTGAATAATTGGGGGTAGTATTCACGATGGATTAGGTGCGAGGATAGCAGGTAAAGAAAGTGAAGAGGGAATATTGAATATGCTTCTGAACAAGACTAAAATCTCGCTTGGAAGCTTCATTCGTTAAAATCTAATAATTTGGTTGTGACTGGCCCCCACTTTTTATTGTAGGTTAACTGTGGTTCCTCCAATTTTGAACTGTTAGGATTAACTGCTTTTAAAAATTCTACGAAATTTGGAGGGCATATATTGGCCTTGAAATAATATGATAACGTAAGTGTTAACTCAGATGCAAAGGCCCTGTATATGATGGATTACGTTTCTTGCATCGACTGCAGCGGGGGTTGGAAACCATCCGGGGTGGGGAGGGGAATGCGAAGCCTGGAGAATGTGACCGAGAAGTCGTATCTATAAAGCAAAATTCCTGAAGAATTTATAGGCTCTTCATGTACCTTTGTTTCTATGTGACACGGGAACTTTGTAACTTTCGTTGTTTCTATCAAACTTCAGAAAATTTTACTTCGGCATATGTGGGAAATAAACAACACTAATTCTAAGCCGTTTGGAGAATTGTTGTTCAGAGTCAGTAATACCAATCGCCAAAGCGCAAACCATCCAAAAATATCTGCTAATAGAAGTGTGAAATTGGGTGAAAAGATTCCAACGCACATGCATTGAAACACAGATATACACACAAGCTGAGACACACATACACACATATACAACGAAACAAAAAAAATCAGACACAAACACACACAGACACACACACAAACACACAGAGCCATTCACACACACTCATATGCATGATCGGCCTCAAAAAATAATACCAGGAATAGGCAGCAGATGGCGCTACCTTACACAGAGCAGATCGGTGTACGTGACCTCAGATGCTCAGTGGCGTGATAAGCTTTCACACTGGATTGTAATGGTGATATCAATGGACTGCAATTGTGACATGACTGGACTCTAATGAAGACAGGACTGTACTTTAATGGTGACATGACTGGGCCGCAATGGTGTCATGACTGGACTGTAATTGTGACATGACTGGGCTGTAATGGTAACATGATGGACTATAATGTTGGAATGACTGGACTGTAATGGTGACATGCATGGCCTATAATGGTAACATGACTGGACTGTAATTGTGATATGACTGGATTGTAAAGATGACATGACTGGAATTTAATAGTGACATGAATGGACTGTATATGTTGACATGACTGGACTTTACTGGTGACATGACTGGACATTAATGGTGACATGATTGGACTGTAATGGTGACATGACTGGACTGTAATGGTGACATGACTGGGCTGT
>NW_024704819.1:0-73946 GCF_018977255.1 Callorhinchus milii
GCACCATGTCATCAATAATAATAATAATAATCCTTGCATTTAATATAGCGCTTTCATATCGGGAGATCGTCCCAAAGCGCTTCACAGAACAAACTGTTAAGTGAATTGACTGCATATTTGTGGGCGAACGCGGCAGCCAATTGCGCACAGCAATGTCCCATCAACAGTCGTAGATTGAAAATGAACAATTTATTATTGTTTTTGGTTTTGGAGGGATTATTATTAAGCTCTGTGTGGAGTAAGGAAACGTGCCCAAGGTTTCGCCCTCTGCCTGCAATTGTACTCACGTCTCTCACTTGTAAAGCGAGTGCTCTAACCACTGAGCTACAGGTCTGCACTAATCAACACTGATACACATTCACATCTATAACCCAGCATCTTGCCACCAACTGACACAGTCACACTTTACCAGCTCAGCCCTATGCTACCAACACTGACACACGCAGAAATGTCTAGCTCAGCACCATGTAACCAACTCTGACACACCCAATTCCCCAACTCAGCCCCATGCCACAGACACGAACACACTTCACCAACTAAACTGCATGGCACAGACACTGACACACACTTCACCAGCAAAGCCCCATAGTATCCTCAACAACACTAAACCACACACACTTCACCAGCTCAGCACCATGGTGCCCTCACCAACACTGACACCAACACACTTCACCAGCTCAGCCCATGGTGCCATCACCAACACTGACACACACATCACCAGCTCAGCTCCATGTCACCAACAATGACATACACAAACTCCATCAGCTCAGGCCCGTGGTATCGTCACCAACGCTGACACACAAAGATAACCAACTCAGCTCCATGTTATCAACAATGACACACATATACCCAACAACTAACCCCCAAGTCACAACACTGACACAGACAAACACTTCACCAGCTCAGCCCCATACCACCAACACCGACACACACACACCCTTCAACTCAGTCCCATGCCACCAACACTGACAAACACACACATACTTCACCAGCCAGGTTGTCACATGTTGAACCTGGATATCCCACTCCACACTACCATTGCCTACAGTTCCCATGCCCCTAACTCTTGTCCTCTCTCTCTTTCTTTCTTTAAATCCATTTCAGACTTTCTCTCTCTGCTGTTGAGTCCACCTCAAATCCTCGTGGAGTCCTGTAGCTCAGTGGTTAGAGCATTCGCTTTGCAAGCGGGAGACCTGAGTTCAATTCCAGGCAGAGGGCGAAACCTTGGGCAAGTTTCCTTACTCCACACAGAGCCTAATAATAATCCCTCCAAAAAAAAACAAAAAAAAATTGGTCATTTCAATCTACGACTGTTCGTGGGACACTGCTGTGCGCAATTGGCTGCCGCGTTCACCCACAAATTTCTAGTCAATTCACTTTACAGTGTGTTCTGTGAAGCGCTTTGGGATGTCCTCCCGACGTGAAAAGCGCTATATCAAATGCAAGGATTATTATTATTATTATTATTATTATTATTACTTGTACTTGTGCATGCATCACCCCCCTCCGCCCCACTCTGCATTTTGTGTAATCTAACAGCTTCTTCTCCTTCCTCCACACAAACACATCAGAGCTTCTTCTTGAAACTTCTACTTTTCACCATCTACATGCTCCCCTCTGTTGACATAATCCAGAGACGTGGATAGCACTGACATATGATATGGAGGAAACACAACTCTACTCTCACCATAGACTCGGGTACCATTACTGCTCTAACTGTAAGACATCAAATGCTGATTGATATCCATCTATCTTCAGTTGAATATTGTCAAGAGGGAGGCTCACCTGTTTGAGTCCTGACAGTGCCTACTGACCCTGGGTATTGACGGCATCAATCTGCATCAAAGCTAAATTCACCTTTCTGAGCCAATGAGAAGAACATTGTCTTATTGCACCTTAACTGTCCTTTAATCCATGTATATTGGCTCTCACTCATTCTTGGCTTTCGGTCAACTCTATAATATTGCTTCCTGCAGCTACACATCTTACACCCCCTCCCCTGGGGTGTCCAAGTACATATATACATCTTTATTATATTGGGGCCAGGCTTTATGAACACTTACTCAATGGCATTCAAAAACGTCTCTACTCAAACTGCAGACCATAAAAAATGGCAGCTTGCTTGCGATCCTACACCAGGCACTATATCTGTATCATTATGTCCTCCCGACATGAATGGCGCTGTACAAATGTGATTTTGTATTGCACTACCATTATCATCTCGCTCCACTCGTTCCTGTAGCATTTGGTTTGGTTGCCGGGTGTCTGGCACATGTACAAAATCATCACGGTGATTGAGGATATCCAAAGCAGACTGAGAATGCTTCCGCCCAACAACATATCAAACACGCTTTGCTTAGAATGGAATGGCCCAGAGGCACATCTACTTTTAACCTTATCCCTGAAAGTATTAAACACAAATTGGCAAGAGTCAAAGCGTGGGTACCTCATTGGGTATGGTTATGGATAGGGGACATTGATGGAGTTTACCCAGCTCAAAATGTGTGGCTTGAATTTAGAGCACTGTTTAGAAAGCTTTTCTTACAGATTCAATTCAGATCCGTGTCCCCTTGTTTACATCTCTGCATGGATCGTCCATTCTATCTCTGTGATGTTTTTCAAACCCATTGCCCCAGCTGCTCTGTCCATTCTGGCTCATGTATACTCTATGTCCTATGCCTGATGCTCCCGATCATCAATGGACAAGCTTTCATCTCCTCTTTCCCAAGTCTCGAACTCTACTCCTGAGTCGATTGGCATTGCACCTCTGACAACACAAAACACCCCAAGTACTGCATTGGATTCTCATCTTAGACGATGTTACTTCAGTTCCAGACTTGTGTTTAAACCCACAGCTTTCTAACACAGATGAGAGAGTGCCAGCACTGAGCCAGGCTATCACATGCTGTACATTGCCCTGTAACGTGCAGATGGTGCTGAGTACCTTTACTAATCTCTTTTTTGAGCAATAAAACAATTCACTCTACCCTATACAGTTCATCTTACAATATGTATCTTGCACAGCCAATTATAGTTTAAGCGCTCTGGGACGCTGCCCTGCGTGAGCGGTGCCATATAACTGCGAGTTGTTGTTGTAGTTATTTCTCTTCCCCAACCACTCAGCTTTCTATCCATCATCAGACGAAAATCAGTGTGAGAGTCCCACCTGCAAATTCAACCTTGCCTTTGATGTATTTCAGCAACCTGCCTAATTCCACTGTTTTAAGTGCTTCAATCTCGTGTATGTACTCTTTGAACCCTCATTTAAGTAATAATCAGTGAAACGTTATCAATGCAAACAGGCAATGTTGCCTTTTATGGATATTTTCAGGTAATATAACTGGGTGTTGGACTCTAGACTTGGAATCAAAAAGATCAGTCAAGTTACACTGACCTCCTTAAAAGTCAACGACATGAGAGCCATCTTAACAAAATCATATTTGCTTATGGGGAAAGAGAACGAAAATGGAGGGATTCAGTCGAGAAGGTTATGGTTGAGCATCAAATCTGATTTTCCACACAGTGAAAGCTAGTGACCAACATTTCAGAAAGGTCCAGCTTTTCCTCACCATCTCCAGTCCACAATAAACTGAAATTCTGTGTTACAGGGATGAACTTTAAACCAGCGTTAGGTATTCTGTGGAGCTTCAGCTACGAAAAAGGACGTCTCAGAGAAGACAAGGAACAATAGCCAGAGCAACAATATAGCGTCCTTCACGTGGTAGGCATTTCTGTCACTTAAACAGCAGTGTGGTTGCTGAACTGAATATTATTTTGTCAGCTGAGGGTGTAGCACCCTCGAATACCCATCATCAAACAAAACAGTATTCAAACAACCATGAGATTTCCATGCATCCCACCTACACATGGCAAATACAGAGATATATTTTACGAATTGAATGAGCATCCTCTCTCTGGAGGGTCCATCGCACTTAACTACTGCCGGAAAGTATTAGGTGCAGGTTGGCAAGAGGCAAGGCTTGTGGGAGCCCAGGGTGTGTATTGGAGTAACTGCTGGAGTCTCACTAGCCAAACCGCAAGATGGAAGGATGAGATAGTGGCTCACAAAGGTTTCTGCTCAGCTCCTTAAGCCAGTGTGGAAGGCAGAACAGGCCATTCAGCCCGTGCAGTCAGGCTGCTGCTAATATTCCACAGGAGGGCCCATCGTTGATCAGTAATATTTTGGATTAATCAAGTTCACGAGTAGATACTGGAGAACATTTCTCCCTCAAATGATGTCACGATGGTTAGTTAAATTAATCGAACAAATTACATTTGGTTTATTCCTTGATCACTGGCTCCAGCTTACTTTAATAGCAGTAAGCTTTCACTAACTACAAAACCACAACAAGTCGATTTATCTTGTGCTGTTCGCAAGGAGTGGCATCTCCAACCGCTGAAAAAGGGGAGTAACTTTACGGCTTTACTTCATCCACAATTAGAGCTAATGAGAGACTCACCGACTTGTCTCCCCACTGACTGAGCTGCGGTTCCTGCCTCTGGTTCCCGAGCCTCTCGATGTGGCTTCAGTGTTCTGGGCTGTACAGGTAATAACACACCCTGGTCAGAGTCCAGCAGCTAATGTCTGGCAGTAAATCGTAGCCTCGCCCTGTTCCCTTGGAGATTTCCACAGTAACACCCAATGTTTACCTGATATAAAAGCTCTTCTGCTCAGAGTTCAATCCATAAAGCATCAATTTCAGAGAGTTAGCAAACTGGCAAATGGGGGCGTTTGGAGAATATGTTTTCCTGCACAGTTCGCTGTTGGGTTATGGAAAGCCCTGGCGGGAATGATGTTTGAGTCAGATTCCAGATTGGTTTTCAAATCATCACTAGATACCGATCTAAATTGGGAGAACTATCTAAAACGCGATTTGGGTAAATCGGACTGAAAGAATTGGCAAAAAAAGGTACCACAGCATCCTTCTTCTGTGCTGTACATCTCGATGTTTCTTTGTTCGTGGGTGTTGCTCAAAAGGTTGGATTCAGGGATTTTCTTAAAAAAAACTATTCAGTAAAGGAAGGAAAAAATATATTGGATACGCCCTTTTTTTTGTGATAAATGTTGTGAAATTTCTCTCATTTTCTCAGTTTCCTCTCACACACTCTCTCTGTCCTCTCTCAATCATTGGCTCGACCCTCTCGCTCCGTCTCATAGACACTCTTTCACTCTCTCAATTCCTCTCTCTCTCTCTCACTCTCTCTCTATATCCCTCTCTTCTCCCACGCACGCTCTCCTCCACGCACACTCCTTCCCGTCTCACAGTCTCTCTGTCTACGCTCTCTCGATAACTCACTCCTCCTTTTCTACCTGCTCTCTTTCACAAACACTCTTTCCTCCCACAATCTTAGTTCCTTTCTTTCACTCTCTGTCCGCTTTTTCCTTCTGTCTCCATGACTCTGTTTCTTTCTCTCACCATCTCTCTCACTCTCACCCTTTATGTCAATCACTTCCACCTCACACACACTCTCTCACTCAATAGGTCTCTCTTCGTCTCTGCCATAGAGTCACTCACTGCCACTCTCTCATCGCTTTGCTTTTTCCCTCTCTTTCCCTCCCTGGCTCTGTTTCTTTCTCTCACCCCATCCTCTCTCTACCACTCTCGCTGATTCAGAGCAATAGTTGGGAATCTGTTTTCACATCCATCATCAGACTAACACCAGCGTGACTTTGCCACCTCCCACTTCAAATTTACAATTTGATTCATTTTAAAACCCGCCCAATTCAGAGCATCTCTGCGCTCTCTACCTAATCTCCTGATCCTGATCTTTGAACCCATTTGTGTAACAGTCAGCGAAACGTTATCACTGCCAATGTGCAGTGTTGCCTTTTATGGATAATTTCAGTTAATGTAACTGTGGGTTGGGCTCCGGACTTGGGACCAGGAGGATAGTCCTTGAAAGTCAACAACTTGAGCACCATTTTGTCAAAAATCGTTTCCACTTGCGGAGAAAGAGAAAGAAAATGGCGCATTCAGTCCGTTTGATTGTAGACTGAAACATAATTTAGTCTTACTTCCTCCAGTGTAAAAATTGAGAACCATTCAGCCTCTATAGGTCTCCATATTCGGAGCAGACTGGTCTCTCGAATTGGAGGGATGTGTCTTAAACTATCGTTGGACAAACTGCGCCCAACAAAAGAGACGTCTCAGAGGAGGAAATAAAAAAATAGCAACAACAACTGTATAGTGCCCTTCTCGTGGGTTGCAGCTTGGAGCATATCAGCAGCAGTGGTATCTGAGCTGAATTTTTTTGTCAGCCGAGTGTCTGTCCCACCGAAAACCGATCAACAAACCGAACATGATCCAAAACAAAGCTGAGATTTTCATACATCCCAAACTACATATGGAAACTCCAGAGTTAGATCTTGGAATGGAATGAGCACCCTCCGTCTGGACGGACCACTCTGCTCACTTAATTCGGAGAGCATTAGGAGCAGGTTGGCAAGAGAGTCAGGCTGGAGACCAGAATGTGTGTTGGGGTAACTGCTGGAGTCCAACCAACCAAAACCGCAAGGTGGAAGGATTGAGGCAATGGCTGACAAAAGCGTCAGCACAGTTCCTTAACGTAGTGCAGAAGAGAACAACCAGGATGGTCACCATTAGAGGAATGAACTATGAACAAGGATGAAACAAGCTGAGGCTCTTGGATTCATAGATGCATAGAAATTACAGCTCAGATTCGGCCCGACCGCCTGGCTGTTGCTTAAATTCCACATTAGTATGTTAACAATAGTTCAGATCAATCAAGTTCCCCAATGGATTTCGGAGACCATTGATTTCTTAAACGGTTCTACGATGATTAATTCAAATAACAGCAACAACTTGCATTGATATAGCGGCCTTCGCCGGACAGTGTGTCGGAGAATTTTGGAGTGGTGGAGGACACTAGTGTGAGGGAGGGAAGAGGTGACCGTAAGCACAGTCGTAAAGCGAGATCTTCCGTTTATGAAACAAATGATATTTTAACTCTTGCTCATTCAGTTACTGCTGGTTTCCTTAATTACAATAAATGTTGCACGACAACAACAACTTGCATTTATATGGGTTTTTCTCTCTGTGCGCTTACAACCTGGGATAATAGTATGACATTATTTCAGCCACAATCAGATCTAATAAGAGACTCACCGTCTTGTCTCCCCGCTGACTGAGCTGCGGTTCCTGCCTTTGGTTCCCGAGCCTCTCAGTGAAGTGGCTTCAGTGTTCTGGCTGTAATCAACACCCTGGTCAGAGTCCAACAGCTAATGTCTGGCAGTAAATCATAGCCAAGCCCTGTTCCCTTGGAGATTTCCACAGAAACTCAAGTTTACCTGATATAAAAGTCCTTCTGGTCAGAGTTCAATCCCTAAAGCATCAATTTCAGAGAGTTAGCAAACTGGCAAATGGGGACGTTTGGAGAATTTGTTTTCCTACACAGTTGGTTGTTGGGTTATGGAAAGCACTGGTGGAATGAGGTTTGAGGCAGATTCCAGATTGGTTTTTAGACCATCAGATATCGATCTAAATGGAGTCAACTATCTAAAAAGGGGTTTGGGAAAAGAGCAATGTAAATGGGACTGAAAGGATTTTCATAAAAATAGCCACAGCCATCCTTCTTCTGTGCTGCATACATGTTTCTTTGTTCGTGAGTGTGGCACAAAAGATTGGATTCAGGGATTTAAAAAAAACTGATCAGTAAAGGAAGGAAAAAAATATATTGGAAACGCTCGTTTTTTATTTGTTAAATGTTATGAAGTTTCTCTCTCATTTTCTCTTTTACTTCTCACAACAACTCTCCTCTGTCCTCTCTCAGTCATTGGCTCCCCCTCTCGCTCTGTCTTACCGACACTCTTTCGTTCTCTCAGTTCCTCTCTCTCTATCCCCCCTTCTCCCACACCAGCCCTCCCTCCACTCACACTCCCTTTCCCTCTCACAGTCTCTCCGTCTACGCTCTCTCGATAACTCACTCCTCCTTTTCTCCCTCTCTTTCACAAACACTCTCTCCTCCCACAATCTTATTCACTTTCTTTCACTCTCTGTCTCCATATCTCTGTTTCTTTCTCACCACCTCTCTCCCTCTCACCTCCTTTCTGTCAATCACTTTGCCCCTCACATTTCACTCACATTCTCACACACACTCTCTCACTCAATAGCTATCTCTTCGCCTCTGTCGTACAGTCACTCACTGCCAATCTCTCACCGCTTTGCTTATTCCCTCTTTCCCTCCCGGTCTCTGTTCTTTCTCTCACCCCATCATCTCTCTACCGCACTCTGTCTCCCCTCTAACACACACACACTCTCCTTCTCACACTATCAATCACTCACTCACACTGCATTCTCCCCCCCCTCTCTCCTGTCTCTGTTTCTTTCACTCATCTACTACTCTCTCTCTCTCTCTCTATCATTCTCTCCTATTCTGTCAACCATTCTTCCTCCAACCTCTCCCTCTCAATTCTCACTGCGCACTCTATTTCTTCTATCCTCTCATTCCAAGTGCTTAACTTTACTGTTTTTTTCAGCCACAATCAGAGCTAATGAGAGACTCACCGTCTTGTCTCAACATTGCCTGAGAAGTAGTTCCTGCTTCTTGTTCCCGAGCCTCTCAGTGATGTACTTCAGTGTTCAGGGCTGTACAGGTAAGAAACCCACCTGGTCAGAGTCCAGCAGCTAATGTCTGGCAGTAAATCATAGCCTCGCCCTGTTCCCTTGGAGATTTCCACAGAAACTCAATCTTTACCTGCTATAAAAGTTCCACTGGTCGAGGTTTAGTTCTTAAACATCAATTTAAGACAAACAAATAGCAAACTAGTAAATGAGGAGGTTTGGAGAATATGTTGTCCTGCGCATTTGATTGTTGGGTTGCGGAAAGCTCTGGCGGAATGGTGTTTGAGGCAGAATCCATATTGGTTTTCAAAACATGTCTACATATCGATCTAAATGGAGTGAACTATCTACAAATAGATTAGGGAACAGAGCAGGGAAATGGGACGGAAAGAATTGTTATAAATGTGCACCACATCCACCATAAGCTGAATACTCTTCGTCGGTGCTGTACATCTCTATGGTTCTTTGTTTGTGGGTTTGGTACCAAAGTTTGGCTTCAGGGATTTTTGAAAAACTAAACGGGAAAGGAAGAAATAAACTTATTGGAGATGCCATTTTTTAAAAATATTGTGTTAAATGTTGTGGATTTTGTCGCTCATTTTATCTCTTTTCTCACAGTCTCTCTGTATCACTCTCTCAATCACTCTCTGCCCCTCTCCTGTTGTTTCTCTCACACATTCCCTCCCTATCTCAGTTACTCTCTCTCACACACCCTTTCTCCCCACACGACAACACCTCTCACAATCTCTTTCCTTCTCACACTCCCTCTATCTCCCTCTCTCTATCACTCACTCCCCATCTTCACTCTCCTCTTGCAAACATTTTCTCCTCCCACAACTCAATCATTCTCTTTTACTCTGTCTCTGCTTTCTCCCTCCTTGTCTCTGTTTCTTGCTGTCGCCACAACCCCACCCCCCACACACTCCCCAACCCGTCTTTCTCTTTCACTCCGTCCACCATTTCGGTCAATCACTCTCGCCCTCTTTTCTCACTCACCCTCTCACACGCTGTCTCTCTTCTATCAGTCTGGGTATCAATCAATCTGTCTCCCCTCTGTCAAACACTCACTCATTGCCTCTATATCACTTCTTTGTTACTTCATTCCCTAAATTTCGCTGTTTCATTCTCTCACCCCACACCACTCTATCTCTCTCTACTCCATGTCCATCCACCCCTCTCCCCCCACTGTCTCTCTCATTTCTTACTCACACTCTTACCCACACACACTCTCTTCTCTCATTCTCTCACAAACATTCTCCCTCACTGCCCCTCTCCACCACTCTCTCACACACACACCGTCTCACAATCTCACTCATTCAGTCACTCACTGCTTTCACCATCTCTCTCTCCCTGAATCTGTTTCTTTCTCTCATTCCCATTCTCTCTCTTACACACTCTCCCCTATTTATGTAAATTGGACTGTCTCTCGTTTCTCAGGCGCACTCTCGCTCTCTCTGTCATACTCTCATTCTTTCTCAATTTATTATGTTTCACTTCTGTTACACATTCTGTCAAGTGCAATGTGATTATACGCCGCAAGAGTTGCACTATATAAAGCATTTGTTGTTGTCTATATTAATACAACAAGAAGATGAGTGACGAGTTCTGGTCATTGTCCATTTTATAGAGTGTCACCAATAAAGCTCGTCTCCAGAAACTATCAAGCTACTACAGGGCAAGAGTAGTTGGGAATCTGTTTTCCCATCCATCACCAGACCAACACCAGTGTGACTTTGCCACCTCCACTTCAAATTCACCTTTGATCATTTTAACAAGCCGCCCAATTTAGAGCATCCAGTGTGCTCTCTATCTAATCTCCTGATCCTGATCTTTGAACCTCATTTGTGTAACAGTCATTTAAACGTTATCATTGCCAATATGCAATGTTGCCTTTTATGCATATTTTCAGTTAATGTAACTGTGGATTGGGCTTCGGAATTGGGACCAGGAAGATAGTTCAACAACTGAGCAAATTTTATCAAAAATCATTTCCACTTGTGGGGAAAGAGAAAGAAAATGGCGGCATTCAGTCCGTTAGAATGTAGACTGCAACATAATTTAGCCTTATTTCATCCAGTGTAGAAGAAGGTGAGAACCATTCAGAAATATGCCATCTTCTCTATAGTGTCAATATATTCGGAGCAGACTGATCTCTCGAGTTGGAGGGATAAGTTGTAAACTATCTTTAGATAATCTACGGAGATTCACCCAGGAAAAGAGACGTCTCAGAGGAGACAATAAAATCAATAGCAACAACAACAATACAGTGCCCTTCACGTGGGTAACATCTCGGAGCACTTAAGCAGCGGTGTGGTTTCGTAGTTGAAATTTTTTGTCAGCCGAGTGTCTGTCGCACATGAAAACCGGTCAACAAACACTGTGAGTCTAACCAGCCAAAACCGCAAGATGGAAGGATTGAGGCAAAGAATGACTAAAGATCAGCACAGATCCTTAACGCAGTGTAGAGGAGAGCGACCAGGATGATCACCAGTGTTAGAGGAAATAAATATGAACAAGGATTAGACAAGCTGTGGCTCTTAGATTCATAGATTCATAGAAAATACAGGCTATTCGGCCCAACTGTCAGGCTGTTGCTTATACTCCACATCTGTATGTTCACAGTAGTTCAGATAAATCAAAGTTCCCCCTATGGATTTTGGAGACCATTTATACCTTAAACCGTACTAAGGTGATCTGTTCGAATAACGACAGCAATTTGCATTGATATAAACATCATAAATATAATCTTACAGAGCTGGGGGTCAAACCAGACGCCAAGATTGTGCACAGGTTCAGTGAGTCTGAGGGAGAGCCCATGGAGGTTGAGGAGCTCAGATCCGCAGGAGTGAATACGTTGAGAGTCAAAGAGTATGGCTTCCATCTTGTCCACATTCAGCTGCAGGAAGTTTGCTTTCATCCAGGCCACGATGTCTGCCAGTCAAGATGATGGAACATTCGTGGACCTGGAGTCGATACTGGAGAAGACAAAGTAGATTTGTGTACCATCAGCATATATGTGGACGTTTACTCCATATCTGCGGATGATATAGCCCAGAGGGAGCATATAGATGAGGAAAAGAAGAGGGTCAAAAATGGAGACCTGGGGTTACCACAGGTTTCGCCCTCTGCCTGGAATTGAACTCAGATCTCTCGCTTGCAAAGCGAGTGCTCTAATCACTGAGCTACAGGACTCCAAAACTACACGTGTAGTTCTGTTATTGTTGTTGTTGTAAAGGCTAACCTTGAGATGTTCAGGTTGTCGCTGGTTTCTTTCTTCCTCAAAAGCTGTCAAACCAACGGGATTGTCATGAACAGTTTCCACAAGATATTTGTCCTTCACATTGAGGGTGATGTGAAATCCAGAACCACAATAAACCCGCGATTCAATGTCACTCCAGCGCTTGGCTCTCTGTGCGCATGTGGTGATGGATCAAGACGCATTGAATCGCGGAAACTGTAGTCTTAACCCATTCCTGACATTTTCTGGCTGTACTAAATTGCACATGTTTATTAAATCTAATTTTCCACAATTTGTACAGTTTAACTGCAATTCAGACTTCACGCGGTGTCCTGCAGCTCAGCGGTTAGAGCTCTCGCCTCACATGCTGGAGGACCTGAACTCCATTAATACAAGAATTATTATTATTATATTCACATAAGTCATATTCAATGTTTGGGTCCAGACGGATATGCTTCTGTGATGATTTATTGTGGTACATTTAGAGGTTTCGGGTTTGCTAATATTCATTTGTCTCTTTGATACCTGGAAAGGGCAGAATCTTTTACTTGGCCAAAGGTGTAGAGTGACTAAAGATTCCAACAAAACTCTTCTATTCATTTATTTACAATTTTGAATATAAGTTTCCTAATGGTTTGCGTTATTTTTGTTATTTTTGTGGAGTGATTTAATAGGTGGAGTCCTGTAGCATATCAGTTAATAACTCGTCATTTAATAATAAATTCGATAATAATCCTTACATTTGATACGCCGTCTCATCGCGTACCCGAGATGCCTGAAAGCGCTTCACAGGATATATTGTGAAGTGAGCTGACTGTATGTTTTGTGGGCAATATATTTGGGTGACGCCCATATGTCTGGGCTATTTGTGGCCCCAGTGACCTGTTTGGATGACTGCAGTGACGGGATCAGCCTTTCCTACTGTGTCAATGTACTGTTTTCCTGGAGCCTCGGATAAAACATTACACTGTACAATTTGCCCGTCTCCTCGCCCTGCGGTGGGGGCAACGGCTACTGTGTCAAACTAAACCATTTTGCATTAATTTTGTGTCTGTAACAACAACAACTTGCCTTTATATGGCGCCGCTGGTGAGGGGGAGAGTCCCAGAGCGCTGAACGGTGGCGGAGCTCAAGGCCGAGCCGAGGGGGAGGTGTCCGCAGGTCACGGTCCAACACGAAGGTCTTCACCGCGTCCGGTCATCGGGTCAGAAAAGCTTCGAGTCTCTGTCCGGAGGCTTCACTTCACCGACGTCCTGACAGAGAAGCCGCGGCGTCACTCACACACGGGAACCTCTTCCTGTCTCATCTTTCCTTCTGTTCAGAATTAATGAGAAAACTAATCTTTATCTTTGGGATAAAAAATTCCTGACTTGTTTGTGTGGTTTACTCCTCGGCGCCGGGAGGCCTCAGTGTGAAGTGCAAACGGTTTAAATTCGCCAATGTCTGTCTGTCTTTCTCTTTCTGTGTCCCTGTATCTGATGACCAGGTGTCTGTGTGTGCGACTGGGGGCTGGGGGGTGACTGGGGGGGGGGTTGACTGGGGGGTGGGGTTGACTGGGGGGGTGGGGGTTGACTGGGGGGGTGGGGGGTGACTGGGGGGGTGGGGGTGACTGGGGGGTGGGGGTGACTGGGGGAGTGGGGGTGACTGGGGGAGTGGGGGTGACTGGGGGTGGGGGTGACTGGGGGAGTGGGGTTGACTGGGGAGTGGGGTTGACTGGGGGAGTGGGGGTGGACTGGGGGAGTGGGGGTGACTGGGGAGTGGGGGTGACAGGGGTGGGGGTGACTGGGGGAGTGGGGGTGGACTGGGGAGTGGGGGTGACTGGGGGAGTGGGGGTGACTGGGGGAGTGGGGGTGGACTGGGGGAGTGGGGTGACTGGGGGAGTGGGGGTGACAGGGGTGGGGGTGACAGGGGGTGGGGGTGACTGGGGGAGTGGGGTGACTGGGGGGGTGGGGGTGACTGGGCGGTAACTCTCTCTCACACTCACACAGTCTCTCTCTCACACACACACTCTCTCTATCACACTCTCACTCACACTCTCTCTCTTATACACTCTCAATGTCTCCCACATTCTCTCTCACACCGTCTCACGGTCAATCTCTCTCACACTCTCTCACTCTCTATCACCAACACTGACCGTCGTCTCCGCCGCCATCACCACCTCCCGCGGTCCCGCCTCGCGCTCAGACAGACAGGCGCCGCGCCCCGAAACACCGTCGGCCCCGCGCCCGGAGACGGCACTGCGCAGGCGCCGAGTTCAAAAAAAAACCGTCGGCCTCGCGCTCAGGGACACCACTGCGCAGGCGCCGAGTCAGAGGGAAAAAGAGGCGCCAAAGTCAGGCGACGAGAGACACCAGAGAGAGAGAGAGACAACCGACCGACAGAGGCGACTGAACCCATCGACCGTTTAAACCTCACACTGAGGCCTCCCGACGCCAATGAATAACCCACACAAACAATTCTGGAATTTTTACCCAATGACAAAGGCGGATCCCGTCACTACAGTCATCCACGCACTTGATCCACAGAGAGCCCAGACATTGGGGCCTCACCCAAATATATTGCCCACAATACACACAGTGAGTTCACTTTACACTATATCCTGTGTTGCGCTTTAAGATGTGATGCGGCGCCACAACAAATGCAAATATTATCAGTGTTATCTCTGAAATTACTAGTGTTTGCACTAACTGCTTCCGCTACAGGACTCCACCGATTATATCGCCGCCTTCAAATAACACCCCCGGAAACCATAAGGGCACTAATGTTCAGCATTGGAAATAAATGAATAGATGTGGACGCTTTGGATTAGAAAAGATTCCATTCTGATCCAACAGACATCAAATAGCCATCCAGCAACACCTCAACATTACACTGTTAAAACATGACAGAAGTTGTATCGGTCCAGATCATAGCATTTTAGATGACTTGTTTAATACAATAATAATAATAATTCTTGCATTTGGTACAGCGCCTTATCGCGTCTTCACAGAATATCCTTCAATGAATTGTCTGTGTTCTCTGACACTGAGAGCCAAGCGCTGGAATGGCATTGAATCGCGGGTTTACTGTGGCTTTTAGGTTTCACATCAACGTCAATGTGAAGGACAAATACCTCGAGGAGACAGTTCATGACCATCTCGTTTGTTTTGTCAGCTTCTGAGGAAGAAGGCAACCGGTGAAAACCTAAACATCTCAAGGTTAGAACAAGAATAACATCACATTTGTACAGCAGCTTTCACATCAGGAGGATGTCCCAAGGCACTGGGCAGTCAGACCTGAGCTGTGGGTTGGGATTGGGGAGGGGGGAAAGGAGGGCGATCAAAACCATGGTCGAAGTGGAGGGTTTTGAGATGGGTCTTCAAGAAGCCAATGGAGAGGGTGAGGCAGAGGGACTGTGGGATGGAGTACCAGCGAGTGGGGCAGAATGGCTGAAGGCCGCCCGCTGGGTACTTGCGGAAACTTTGCTCTATTAACTCGTACCGCCTTATTCTCTGTTGTACCTTTTCAATGTGATGCAGATAACATGCAGGTTATTAAAAAACACATACCTTGACCTTGATATAGCACTTTGCTGTTACCAAACCCTTCCTCAAAATACCCACCCGCAATCCCTCTAACCTTTCATACAACCACCCAATTCACAGCCCCCCTTTCCTTGCCCCTTGGGGTTAAGCAGAGCTTTGCTGGACTGATCGAGGTCAGCTTCCTAATACATTCCATATTTTGCTGAAAAGAAGTTCACACCTCTGAGATAAAGAGCAATTAGATCCTTCAGCACAGATGTAGGATCACTGGACCACAGAAATGAAAGGCTGTAGCTTCAGACATCTGCCGAACGTAAGTCTGAGAAACAAGCAGATCGAGAAAGGCTGCTTTGTATGTATGCGGATGACACCCAAATCTACCTTTCCTCCTCAACCCTCAACTCCACGACCACTGATGTCCTGACAGCTGTCTGACCGACATCGAGTCCTGGATGAGAGATAACTTCCTTCACCTCAACGTGCATAAAACTGAGGCCCTCCTGATTGGCTCACGTCAGCGCCTCCGCACCTCAGGCGTTGACACCATCAGCATCCAAGGCCGCACTCTCCACCTCTCAAAGCCGTCAGGAACCTCGGGGTTCTGTTCGACCTGAGCTGTCCTTTCTCCGTCATATCCGCGCCACAACAGGCACTGCCTTCCACACCTCCGAAACAGAGCCAGAATACGGCACAACCTCACCCCTCACGCGGCTGAAACCCTGGTCCACGCCTTTATCACCTCAAGGCTGGAATATGGGAACTCTCTCCTCGCGGCCTTCCCGCCACCTCCCTCCACACTGCAGGTCATTCAGTACTCTGCAGCCCGTGTACTGTCCCGCACCAGACACCGCGACCACATCACTCCCACCCTCGCTCCCCTCCACCGGCTCCCCATCCCCCAGAGGATCCAATTCAAGATCCTTATCCTCACCGACAAGGCCATTCGCGGCCTCGCTCCCTCCTACCTCTCCGACCTACTATCCCCCGACTTACCTGCCCGTACCCTCCGTTCCTCTGGCTCCGGTCTGCTCCACATCCCCCGCCCCAACCGCCCGACCATCGGTGGTCGGGCCTTCAGCCTCTCAGCCCCGAGGCTCTGGAACTCTATCCCCAGTGCCTTCACCGTCTCCTCCCTCTCCTCCTTCAAGGCCGGTCTCAAGACCTTTCTCTTTGACCGAGCCTTCAGCTCCCCTCTCGACTCTCTATCCACTCATCGCCCCCTCCCTTCCCTCCCCTCACCCTGAACGTCTCCCCCTTCCTCGCTTCCTCATTTCCCTCCCCTCACCCTGACCATTTGCCCATTGCTCGGGTCCTGAACCAACTGCACAGCGCTTCGGGACGTCCTCCGGACGTGAAAGGCGCTCTATAAATGGAATCTTGTTGTTGTTGTCGTGTTTGTGTGTGAGAGAGCAGTCAGTGTGTGTGTGTGTGAGAGAGAGCAGTCAGTGTATGTATGTGAGAGAGAGCAGTCAGTGTGTGTGTTTGTGTGAGCAGTCATTGTGTGTGTGAGCAGTCAGTGTGTGTGTGTGTGTGAGAGAGAGAGCAGTCAGTGTGTGTGTATGAGTAGTCAGTGTGTGTGAGGGCAGTTAGTGTGTATGAGAGAGAGAGAGCAGTCTGTGTGTGTGTGTGAGAGGGAGCAGTCAGTGTGCGTGTGTGTGTGTGTGAGAGAGAGAGAGAGAGCAGTCAGTGTTTGTGTGAGAGAGAGCAGTCAGTGTGTGTGAGAGAGCAGTCTGTGTGTATGTGAGATAGAGCAGTGAGTGTGTGTGTTTTTGAGAGAGCAGTCAGTGTGTGTGTGTGTGAGAGCAGTCAGTGTGCGTGTGAGGGCAGTCAGTGAGTGTGTGTTTGTGTGTGAGTGAGGGAGTAGTCAGTGTGTGTGTGAGAGAGAGCAGTCAGTGTGTGTGTGAAGGAGAGCAGTCAGTGTGTGTGGTGTGTGAGAGAGTAGTCAGTGTGTGTGAGGGAGAACAGTCAGTGTGTGTGTTTGTGAAAGAGCAGTCTGTGTGTGTGTGAGAGAGCAGTCGGTGTGTGTGTGTGTGTGCAGTCAGTGTGTGTGTGTGAGTGAGAGAGAGAGAGAAAGCAGTTAGTGTTTGTGTGAGAGAGAGCAGTCGGTGTGTGTGTGTGTGTGTGTGAGCAGTCAGTGTGTGTGTGTGAGATAGCAGTCAGTGTGTGTGTGTGTGAGAGAGCGAGAGAGAGAGAGAGCAGTCAGTCTGTGTGATTGTGAGAGAGCAGTCAGTGTGTGTGTGTGTGGGAGAGAGAGCAGTCAGTGTGTGTGTGTGTGTGAGGGCAGTCAGTATGTATTTGTGAGCTGTCAGTGTGTGTTTGTGTGATGGCAGTTTGAGTGTGTGTGTCTGTGTGAGAGAGAGCAGTCAGTGTGTATGTGTGTTTTTGAGAGAGCAGTCAGTGAGTGTGTTTTATGTGTGAGAGAGTCACTCAGTATGTTTGTGTCTGTGAGAGAGCAGTCAGTATGTGTGTGTATGTGTGAGAGAGCAGTCAGTGTGTGTGTGTGTGTGTGAGCAGTCAGTCTGTGTGTGTGTGAAGGCAGTCTGTGTGCGAGGGCAGTTTAATAATAATAATAATAATCATCCTTGCATTTGATATAGCTCTTTTCACGTCGGGAGGACGTCCCAAAGCGCTTCACAGAATATACTGTAAAGTGAATTGACTGTATATTTGTGGGCGAACGCGGCAGCTAATTGCGCACAGCAATGTCCCACAAACAGTCATGGATTGAAAATGACCAATTTATTATTGTTTTTGGTTTTGGAGGGATTATTATTAGGCTCTGTGTGGAGTAAGGAAACTTGCCCAAGGTTTCGCCCTGTGCCTGGAATTGAACTCAGGTCTCTCGCTTGCAAAGCGAGTGCTCTAACCACTGAGCTACAGGACTCCGATTTGTGTGTTTGTGTTTGAGGGCAGTTTGAGTGTGTATGTGTGTAAGAGTGCAGCCTGTGTGTGTGAGAGAGCAGTCAGTGAGTGAGTGTGTGTGTGTGAGTGAGAGAGCAGTCTGCGTGTGTGTTTGTGTGAGAGCAGTCAGTGAGTGTGTGTGTGTGTCTGTCTGTCTGTGTGCGTCTGCGTGTGTGTGTGGATCTGTCTGTGTGTGTGTCTGTTTGTGGGTCTGTCTGTGGGTCTGTGTGTGTGTGTGTGTCTGTCTGTGTGTGTCTGTCTGTGTCTGTGTGTGTGTCTGTGTGTGGTGTCTGTCTGTGTGTGTCTCTGTATGTATCAGTGTGTGTAAACTTGAGAGAGTGTGAGAGAGGTTAGTGTTGGTGACACTCTCAACTCTCTCTCACAATCTCTCTTTCACACACAAACTCTCTCTCTCTCACACTCTCTCATTTTCTCTCTCTCTCACTCTGATACTCTCTCTGTCACACTCTCTCACTCTCTGTCACCAACACTGACCGTCGTCTCCGCCGCCATCACCACCTCCCGCGGTTCCACAACGGCCATGTCATCCCCCCAGTCACCATCCACACACACACACACACACAGAGTGCAGACACACACACACAGACCCACAGACAGACATCAGCTCAGAGTACAGACCGGTACAGGAACATATCATCTGTTAACGTGACACAATATCGCACTACATCGGCGGACACCGGGTTGCGTTTTGCACAAAACGCTGATATTTGCACTTATTGCTTCACTGCGGAGAGGTTTGACAAACGGTTAAATATTTGAGGCAAACGGGCAGCGACTTGTCCAACCGGTTCCATTTATGTTTTTCCAAGAAGCGCCGCTCCCTATAGTCAGAATCAAATGTCAGGAGTGTCTCAGACGGAATGCGGCTCAGGGGCTGAACCTGTCTGTCACACAGGTGTGAGCGTCTCTCACAAACCTTCCCATAACCAGCCATTGGGCACATTACCAGCAGGTTGGTGCTGGTGGGTGGGAGAGATCACCGAGTGCTGCTGATTGGGGACCAGGAGAGAACTGGTTGAAGGAGCTGGTGGTTTCCAGTCACTGGGGAGCAGCTCAGCGCGTCCCTGTGATCACTGGTGAGCAAATATCTGCAAAAATCTTCAGTTCTTCCTCTTCTCCATCTGATAATCTGTAAAAATGTTTCTCAATTTGGTGTCTGATGTTATGCGTCTTCTCCAGGCAGAGTGGACAGGGGAGTGGGGGCGCCTCATTCAAACGCCCTCCGTGGGGGTGAGGGGAGTGAGTGGGCGGGTTATCCGAAGGGCTGAACCGGCTCCGAGGTGGAAAGGTTTGGCTGCAGGTTATCGGAATCGAGGCGTCCTCCCGTAACCGACTCTGCTCTGTTTCCTGAGCCGGTGGCGGGTCCGTGGTATTCCAGGGCACTGCTGATAGCAGCACAGCCCAGTCCGGCTCATCGACAGCACCCGAAGGGCAGACCAGACACTGGGGCAGATATCCTCCTAGTCGGCTCCTATTAACCCTGTAAAAAAGTCCTAACTTGTACGGTGTTCCCAGCTGGAAAAGAAATAGGAAAGCTCGCCGGGCAGCAATATCAATTGCGAGCCATGGGGTTTTCGCTGATTAGATTCCAGCAGTTACTCCAACGCATGCTCTCGGGTGCCCAAACTTTGGCTCTTGCCATTCCTTGCCTTTACTCTCCGGAACAGAGTGATTAGGATGGAATTCAAGATCCTCATCCTCACCGACAAGGCCATTCACGGCCTCGCTCCCTCCTACCTCTCCGACCTACTCTTCCCCTACTTAGCTGCCCGTACCCTCCGTTCCTCTGGCTCCGGTCTGCTCCACATCCCCCGCCCCAACCGCCCTACCATCGGTGGCCGAGCCTTCAGCTCCCCTCTCGACTCTCTACCTCCTCCTCGCTCCCTCCCTTCCCTCCCCTCACCCTGACCATTTCCCCCAATGCTCGGGTCCCGACCCAACTGTCCAGCGCCTTGGGACATCCTCCCGACGTGAAAGGCGCTCTATAAATGAGATCTTGTTGTATCTTGTTGTGTGATGCATCACTCCAGCGGGAGTGAGAGTGCACATTCCATTAGAACAATCTCTCTCTGGAAATTCCCTGTGTAGGTGGGATGCAGAAAATTCCCAGTTTGGTTTGGAGACTGATGCTTTGTGCTGGATTTCCCTCTGTGAAAGTTTTATCACAGCCATATTACGATATATAAAACTCTTCCGGTGAGATCCTGACATGGAGAAGCAGAGCTTGAACCTGCAAGTTTACTGATCCTCGCGTTTGTTATAGCGACTCATCGCATGTTCAAGACGTCTCCAAGCGCTTCAACGGATGCACTGTAAAGTGCCGTGACTGTGTGACCCACATGCAAGTCCCTGACGAGAGAGAGAGATTGGACTGATTCCTTCTCCACAGCCCCAGAACAATAAGGCTGATCGCCTCTCCTCCACCACCTGAGGGTTCCTTGTCTGAAAGCATCATTGCCGTGTGTCAAATTCTCCCAATCCCAACCCCTAACTAATCACACTGTCGACTCTCACCCAAATTAGCACCACTCCGCCCGCTCTTACCCCAACTAGTCCCACTACATCAATCTAACCCCAACCGATCCCATTCCCAGACATTTACCCCAGCTAGTACCACTCACTTACCTAACTGGGGGGTCTTACTCTAACTCACCACGTTTATCGCTACTCGTCCCCCCCAGCCCCCGCCCATCCCTCTGAGCTTAGTGTGTCCCATTGCCCCGCTATTAAGATGGTGACTGAAGGTCAAAGGAGACAAAGAGGGAATGAGGCGAAGGCAATGTGAGGCGCAGTTCCAGAGGTGGGAGCAGAAAAAAACAAAACATAGATTTCTTATTTCTTTGATTATCGGTAGATTGCTCTAAAGCTCAACAGCTCTGTCAGTAAACACGAAACAGAATGACTTGTCTGACTGGTTGGGGATGTATTTCTGAGAATCGCCGCTCTCTGTGGTGAGAGTCAAATTTCAGGAATGTTTGAGATCATAAACAGCCCGAGAGCTGCCGCTTGTCTGTACAGCAGAAGGGAACTCACAGGAGGGAATAGAACATAAAACAAAGAAACAGAACTAACAGCAGAAGACAGAAAATTAACCCACAGTTTTTCTGATGCGTTGTATGTCGCGGTGGTGAACACTTATATCAGATTTTGATTCCTGTATCGCCTGGCGACCAGGTGTTTGCTCATGTGTCAAGTACAGCTCAACAGGTAAAGTGTGAGCAGATTCATGTTGGAATACATGACCATATCACCATACTTTATTGAATATTTATAATCGCTGTTGCTGAAACCATCTCAATACTATTGCAGTTTTAAAATCCACATCAGCAAATTATACAGGTAGGGACTTGTCAGATGGTTGGAGGTGATTTAGCGAGAAGCGCCGCTCCCTTTAGAGTCAGGTTTCAGGAAGGGGGGGTGCGTTGTTGGGGGAGGTTAAGTGGAAACTCGTTGAAGCTAAACTCACTAAAGTAGCAACAACAACAACTTGGATGTATATAGCGCCCTCCGCGCCGGACGGCGTCTCAGAGCGCTTCACAGTAACAGATCCAGGGACCGAGCCAGGGGGAGGGGGGGGACGAAAAGAAAGGTCTTCAGCAGAGACCTGAAAATAGGAAGAGAAGGGGAGGGAGTGAGGAAGGGAGTTCCAGAGCCTCGGGACATCGTGGCTGAAGGCACGGCCGCCGAGGGTGGAGCGGACCTGTACGGCAATGGAATGGATAATCGAGCCAACCCTCTCTGGTGGTCTCTAGTCCGGTTTCTGGGCCGAGGGTGTCCGCAGTTTTCCACGGCAGTGATGATGGCAGCACAGCCCAGCCTGGCTCATCAGCAACACTTATTAGGGCAGACCAGTCACTACACCCACTCAGCTCCCGTTAACTATGTAAACCAGTGTCAGACACCCACGTGACCCAAACTTATCCGAAAGTCATTTCTCAGCCCAAATATGGTAAGGTAGGAATTTCATGCAGAGACTAAGGACTTGACCCTGTCTTCAAACTGCAGCTCCTGCACTTCCCTGGAGATTGTACAGTGCTCCCTGGGGCTGGAGGACAAGCTCAGTCCTGCTCCCTGGACCAGCATCAAATCCCTGGATACCGAGTGTCTGCTTGTCTGAACAACTCCGTGTCATTGTGTGGATCACCCAGAGAGTTGGGGAGGCAAAACATGATCTAACTTCAGATTTAAATTGCAACCCAGCTTCAAGCGTCTGGAATGCTTCCCTTGCTGACTGTTATTATACAAATGCATTTGTTGCTATATACAGGGAAATTCACTTTACAGTGGAGGGTTTTGAGACGACCCGCAGACACGATAAGTCGCTGAATCAAATATAAGGACAACTATCTTATTATTTATTATTAACTTTCTCTCCACTGCAAAACTGACAAGTAATGCAGAGCAGCATTAACAGCTTCCGGTTTTTGGTCAAGGGGAACCCCTCAGAGCTTCAGATCCACCGTCACTGTTCCAAAAAACGAGAAGATGGGATTTCCTCCCCACATCCCCAATCCTCCAAACATGACATGTTCATCACCTCCCTTTTGTTGGAGACTCTATTTCTCATTATATCCCAAGATTCTCAGCCTCTTCTCCAAATCCCTTCTCACCCAAGGGCCTCCCTAAATCTGGAAGTAACTCCTGCGCCTCTCTCTCTCCTGATCTGCCCTCCACTCAGGCATCTCAACATCAGGTCCATCTGCAAGAACGACCTGGTATTAGGTCCAGGAGTGAGAGCAGGGTATACATTAACAGCCAATGTTTACATTCAAAGTAATGAGTGATTTTACTGAAATGTCCTAAACTAATGAAGTCTCAAATAATCCAGAAATCTGCTATAAAGATATCAGAAGATCTACAACTAGAGGAAAGAGAACAGAATCTTTACATTAAAGTCTTTTTGCAGTGTGGTAACTTGGTAAAACTGTTTGTCTGTCCGTGGGACAGTTTGGTGGGGTATGCTGACATGGTTCACAATTAGAATCTGGAAACATCGTCACTTTACAACCCTACAACCTATCTCCCAAATGCACCTCCCTAACCATTGGAGATCAGGATTGAGGAATATAACAAGGGATTCCTGACACTGGGAAGCGAAGAAAAATGAGGCGTCAATAACTGCAGTGCCTTGTTCAATGGTAGTGAGTATCATTTACACAGTGAACATAAAGCTCCGTATATATATATATACACAATTCCTTATCATGTTGTCCAAAAATCTGAAAGCTTTGCAGGATTTTACTCCGATGTGCAATGGCAGTGTATTTGTCGGTGAACAGCCAACTCCAGCCGTTGTGTGCGGTTTCGGGAAGCAGAAGGTCGAAGAGCAGGGTCTTGAGACATACTCTGAAGGAGGCAAGGGATGGAATGAGGCGAAGGGACTGTGATGGTTTCCAAAGGTGGGGGCAGAAAAGAGAATGGATTTTGTATTTATTTCACTCCCGGTAGATTATTGTAAATTTGCACATCTATGTCAGCAAACAAAATACACTGCGAGTTGTCAGACTGGTTGGATATACATTTCTGGGAATCGCCGCTCCCTGTGGTAAGAGTCAAATTTCAGAATTTTTTCGGAGCATAAACAGCCTGAGAGCTGCAGCTTTCCTGTACAGCAACAGCGAACCCACAAGAGGGAAGAGAAGGGCAAAACGGTAGAAATAAGATTAACAAAGTAAGGAAAATGTAACAGATAGAAAACTAATGCATAGTTTTTCTGAAGAACTCTGTTTAGCGGTGGTTAATAATTATATCAGTTTGTGAGTCCTGTATACCCTGGAGACCAGGTGTTTGCTCATGTGGTAAGTACAGGTCAGCAGGTAAACTTTTAACAGGTTCATGTTGGGATAGATGACCATATCACCGCACTTTGCTGAATACTTTAATCTGTGTGGCTGAAACCATTTCAATTCTATGGAAGTTTTAAAATCTCGATCAGCGAATTATACACTTTGACTTGTCAGATGGTTGGCGGTGATTTTGTGAGAGTCGCCGCTCCCAATAGTGAGTGTCAGGTTTCAGAAAGGTTTCAGATGACAAACAGCCTGAGAGCTGCTGTAGGAGGGCCAGGCAGCGGGTGATTCTGAAGGCTGAGGGGAGAGGAGTTAGAATATATATTCCTGGGCGGTGGGGTGTTAGAATACACTCTTTTTGTATACTGCTAGAATCATAGTAGATGTTGTGAATGGGTTAACTTTTAGTTAAGTGTGGGGGGCAACTGGACTGACAGTCATGGCATAGGACACATCTGGTTTTCTCTGTTTTTGAAAGAATAACAGGACAGCTTTGGAAAAAGGGCAGGGGGTCACCTCTTATCAATAAATGACAACACGCCCACAGAGATAACGGTCCAAGGTATCGGTCGACACAGGATCTCGACTGAACAATAATTCGCTAGATTCTGACAGGGCCAAGCGACAGAAGGCAACCCTCAAGAATAGCAACTAATGAGCAAGTTGCTTAAACTGGAGGACTTTGGTACCATCCCGGGATACTGATAAGACATAACCAGTCACTTTAAAGGAAAGTACTAATGATCGCACACCACAAAATAATGAGCAGCCGATACAGCCCTAAACTGATCAGTCCTCTATGTTAGACGGTTAGATCAAATAACAGGGGTCTTAAGTACAATGTTATGTGCGTTGAGGCACGTACACCCCATGAGGTGTTCAAGTGAATCCAGCATGATTTCGACCAAATGATCTGATGTCCGCACCATGAATGGACGAGCTTCGGTATAAGAGTTCCGTTAACTTTGTGAACGGGGCCGTCCCGAGTCGTGGAGACGAGGGTACGGGAGATGGGGCCGTCCCGGGTCATTGAGACAAGGATACGGGTGATGGGGGCCATCCCGGGTCGCGGAGACAAGTGTACGGGAGATGGAAGACTGAGAACTAGAAATATTAAGACTGAGGATATCAGAGAGAATCACGGTGATGGGTTAGTACATGTGCCTGATACCCGACAACCAAATCACATACTACAGCATCGAGTGGAGCGAGAGGATGATGGTAAAACAATAGAACATCACATTTGTATAGCGCCATTCATTTCGGGAGGAATTAATGATAGAGATATGGAGACCGGTGTAGGATCGCAAACAAGCTGCAGTTTTGTATGGTCTGCAGTTTGAGTAGAGAGCGTGTTTGATTGCCATTGAGTAAGGGATTCATATAGTCTGGCCCCAATATAATAAAGATGTATATATGTTTTTGGACACACCAGGGGAAGGAGGTGTGAGACGTGCAGCTGCAGGTAAGCAATATTATAGAGGTGAGCGAAAGCCAAGCGTGAGTGAGAGACAAGTTACACGGATTAAAGGACAATTAAGGTGGAATAAGACAATGATCTTCTCATTGGCACAAAAACGTGAATTTAGCTTTGATATAGATTGATGCCGTCAATACCTAGGGTGAGTAAATACTGTCAGGACTCAAACAGGCTGCATTCAACTGAAGATAGACGGAGATCAATCAGCATTTGATGCCTGACAGTGTGTGCTTGTCAGTGCTAGTGTCATGGGGCTGAGTTGAAGTATGTGTATGTCGGCGTTGGTGGCGTGGGGCTGAGTTGATGAAGTGTCTGTGTGTGTCAGTGTTGTGACTTGGGGGTTAGGTTTGGAAGTATATGTGTGTCATTGTTGGTGACATGGAGCTGAGCTGGTTGCGTGTGTGCATCAGTGTTGGTGAGGGCAACATGGAGCTGAGCTTGTGGAATGTGTTGGTGTCAATTTTGGTGAGGGCACCCTGGTGCTGATCTGGTGAAGTATGTGTGGGTCAGTGTTATTGAGGACACTATGGGGCTTTGCTGGTGAAGAGTGTGTCAGTGTCTGTGGCATGGGGCTGAGTTGGGGAATTGGATGTGTCAGACTTGGTTACATGGGGCTGAGCTAGAGAAGTCTGCGTGTGTCAGTGTTGGTGGCATAGGGCTGAGCTGGTAAATTGTGTGTGTGTCAGTATTGGTGGCAAGATGCTGGGTTGTAGATGTGTATCAGTGTTGATGACGTGGTGCTCAGTCGGGGAAGTATGTGATGGTGGCATGGGGCTGATTTGGGGATGTGTGAGGGTCAGTCTTGGTGAGGACGCCATGGGGCTGATCTGGAGAAGTGTGTGTTTTTGTCACTATTGGTGGCATGGAGCTGGGCTGGGCAAGCGTGAATGCCAGGATAAACCCGGGAAAGATTGTTAAAGCAAGGCCAGTCACACTGACGTCATTGGGATGGAAACGTCTGGAGAATATAATCCGGGATAACATAAAATTTCACTCAATAAAATATAGGTTAATAAAAGACAGTCAACATTGGTTTACTGAAGACAAATCGGGCCTGAAGAACCCGATAGAGCCGTTTGATGAAGGATTGGAGAGTATCGATGAAGGTAGTGCAGTTGATGTTGTTTATATGGATTCTCAAAAGGTGTTCGGTAAAGTGCCACATAAGAAAATGGTAAGCAAACTGGAACCCCACGGTATCAAATGCAGAGAAGTAGCATTGATACAGAACTGGTTGGGAGACAGAAAGCTGAGAGAGATGTGTTCACCGGTATCCCCCATGGGTCGCTATTGGATCCACTGCTGTTTCTGATCTACATAAATAACCTGGACTTTGGTGTAGAAGTACAATTTCCAAATTTCCAGTTGAGACTTAGCTAGGAAAGGTAGCAAACAGTGAGGAGGATCGTAGCATAATGTAAGGGGTACAGAGAGACTGGTCAAATGGGCAGACACGTGACGTATACATCTTACTGTGGAGAAATGTGAAGTAAACATTTTAGGAAGAAGAATGAGGAGGGGCAATATAAAATAGATGGAAGAATTTTAAAGGGGGTGAAGGAAAAAAGAGACTGGGGTTCATATAAGTAAATCTTTCAAGGTGGCAGGACAGGTATATAATGCTGTTAAGAAAGCATACAGGATACTAGGCTTTATAAATAGGGGCATAGTATACAAAAGTCAAGAAGTGATGATGAACATTTATAAAACAATGGCTGGGCCTCAGCTAGAGATTGTGAAGAGTAATGAGCACCACATTTTAGGAAGGATGTCAATGGATTGGAGAGGGTGCAAAGGAGATTTACAGCAGGAGACCAGGAATGAGGGATTTCAGTTATCAGGAGAGGCTACAGAAGCTAGGATTATTCTCCTTGGAGCACAGAAGGTTTAGGGGAGACTTAATAGAAGTTTTCAAAATGATGAAATGATTCGATAGGGTGAACAAGGAGAAACAATTTCCACTGGTGGGTGGGTCGGTAACCGGAGGACAACGATTTAAAATAGTTGTTGAAAGAAGCAGCGGGGAGGGGAGGAGAATTTTTTTCGCATCTGGAATACATTGTCTGAAAGGGTGGTAGAAGCCGATTCTAGAGAAGAAGCAGAGAGAAGTAGATAATTATTTGGGGAAGGGAAATTTGCATGGCTATGGGGAGAAAGCGGGGGAGTGGCTTTAATTTGGGTAGCTCTTTTCAAAGACGAAATTGTCTGTATGGCCTCCTTCTGTTTCCTATGATTCTGTAAAATTGGCTGCTATATTCACCTACAAAATACAGATTCACTATAATTCGCCATAAGCGGGGAAGTGTTTTGAGACATCTTCCTAACTTGAAAGAAAACAAATGCAAGAAACGTCAGTACATTTCCACCTAACTACAATTGAGTAAGACACCTGAATATACTTAATTGCTGAATTTATCATGACGATACTCTTGCAATTTATTTCGTTGTAGGATAAATGTTAATAATGAGGAAGAAGGACAGTCCATTAGAAATGTTAACCGTGTGTTTTTGCCTGAGAGATCACGTCTGGATTCCCTGTTAGTCTTGCAACTGTTAAAAACGCTCAGCACCTGTCGCAAATCTTACAAACTAGGCTGCACTTAGCAGCAATTGGGGGGGATTTTTGAATATTGTTGGGAAAGGGGAAATATATTTCTGAAACACAGAACCACGGGAAAACAGATAATTCGATTAAATGGTCACCATCACCACTACTAAGCATGTGTACATCTGGCAGGACTGAAACAGCGACCACATCTGGTGTTGCCCAACTACATTGTGAATCGGTTCCACCACTTTGGGAGATTGGAGTGAGATGGCCTCCACGGAGACTGAACCAAGTGCCAGTGCAGAGGGCGATGGAATGACCCGTGGTGTGGATCAAGCCCCCTGCAAAACACCAACAGGTAATGGCTTTCCTTTAACTGAATTTAAGGAAAATTTCAAAGAGATGATAATGAAAAAATGTAATGTGTTTATTAAGTACTTTTAAACAAAAGCAGGTACATTTATCTCACACACGTTGGAAACGAAAGTTCAGTCAATTTTTATTGGGGTTGAGGAAATTCCTAATTTGTGAAATGGAAGATCAGGGACATGTTGGACGGTTCATGAACCAATCGCTGATAATGACAGATCATACAGACTGACCCGTGGCAGGTTTTGCAGTGAAAATACATCCAACCTGACACATGGGCAGGGCTTGCAGTGACATACCAGCCTGCCCGGAACATGGTTAGGTCTTGTTGTGGAAAATCATTCCTGGGGCATAGTATGCTTCCAAATCAGTTCCTTCTAAAGTTGCCAGCCACAGCCATTATGTGTAAAGTGAACACAGCCCACATGTATGATAGACAAATCTACTTCACCGCTTCCTCCTTCTCCTCCAGCTGCAACTCCCAGTCCTCTAATGCTTTGTCAGTTTGTGTGACGGGCATTAAGGCGTGGATGAGTGCAAACTTCCTGCAGCTGAACGTCAGCAAGATCCATCCATCCTTCCAAGCCATACACTTTGGCTCCCGTCAACATCTTCTTTCATGTGGCTCCGAACACCTCAACCTCCTCGGGCTCTCCCACAAACACACCCTACCCGTGCGCAAACTAGGTGTCAGGTTCTCTCCGTAGCCTTCTTTTCTCCCCCACATTCGTTCCCTGACCAGGACAGTTTGTTTTTTCACCTCTGTCACATTAGTGGAGTCCTGTAGCTCAGTGGTTAGAGCACTCGCTTTCCAACTGAGAGACATGAGTTCAATTTCAGGCAGGGCGAAATCTTGGGCAAGTTTCCTTACTCCACACGCCTAATAATAATCCCTCAAAAAAAAACAATAATAAAAAAAATTGGTCATTTTCAATTTACGACTATTTGTGGGACATTGCTGTGCGCAATTGGCTGCCGCGTTCGCCCACAAATATACAGTCAATTCACTTTACAGTGTGTTCTGTGAAGCGCTTTGGGACGTCCTCCCGACGTGAAAAGCGCTATATCAAATGCAAGGATTATTATTATTATTATTATTATTACCCGCCTCTGTTCGTACCTCACATCCGCAGCAGCCCAAACCCTCATCCACGCCTCTGCCACTTCTCAGCTGGACATTTCGAATGCCCTCCCTCCTGGTCTCCTTAGTTCCACCATCAACATTATTTAATTATCTCCGCTATTCGGATGCCAAACCACAGAAAGGGAAGGATCCAAATCACTTCAGTCCTTGCCAGGCTGCACTAGATCCCAATTTCCGAAAGGATCGACTTTCAAATCCTTTTCCTCGTTTTCAAACCCTGTATGTCTTGCACCTCCCTACATTTCCGACTTGCTCAACCCCCACTCCACCACCGCCCTCCACAAGCTGCAGGTCATTCAGAACTCTGCAGCTCGTGTACTGTCCCGCACCAGGCTTCGGGACCACATCACTCCTACCCTCGCTCGCCTCCACTGGCTCCCCATCCCCCAGAGGATTGATTTCAAGATCCTCATCCTCACCTACAAGGCCATTCACGGCCTTGCTCCCTCCTACCTCTCCAACCTACTATCCCCCTACCTACCTGCCCGTACCCTCCGTTCCTCTGGCTCCGGTCTGCTCCACGTCCCCCGCCCCAACCGCCCTACTATCGGTGGTCGGGCCTTCAGCCTCTCAGCCCCGAGGCTCTGGAACTCCATCCCCCAGTGCCTTCGCCTTGCTTCCTCCCTTTCCTCCTTCAAGGCCGGTCTCAAAACCTTTCTCTTTGACCGAGCCTTCAGCTCCCCTCTCGACTCTCTTCCTCCTCCTCGCTCCCTCCCTTCCCTCCCCTCACCCTGACCATTTCCCCCCTCCTCTCTCCCTCCCTTCCCTCCCCTCACCCTGACCATTTCCCCCCTGCTCGGGTCATGACCCAACTGTGCAGCGCCTTGGGACGTCCTCCTGACGTGAAAGGCGCTCTATAAATGGAATCTTGTTGTTGTTGTTGTTGCTGCCTAGAGAGAATAGGGGCTTTAACCTGCAAACTTCTGACTATGGTATGCATGTGTTCAACTTAATAGATCAATGAGTGATGTTCAAAATTAGGAAGGGTTTTGATAGAGTAGAGCGGAATAAACTCTTTCCTCTGGAGGGTAGATTGGTAACCAGCGGATTTAAAATAAAGATCCAGTGAGGATACTTGCAGTGGATTGTCAGGCTGGTTTATGAGGTCAAAATCCTTATGTGGAAATTGAACCACAACCCTCTGTCTCAGGGGCGAGAGTCATACCAACTGAGCCAGTCTGACACGTCTCTGATATCAGCTACTAAATGGTGTTTATGACCAACTGAGGTCTGTTTATTCAGGGCTTTTTTTTACGATCAACATAGTAATATTTTCCGAAACATGTTCCGAGGAAAAAGAGTAAAACAATATCTGACTAATGTTTTTATTGGTTGCTAGCAGGTACAAATACCTTATTCACTGAGACCCTGACCCTGTATGATGATTACCAGCTGCACAGACTGACTAAGTTCTACCGGGACAGATTGGAACAGGCCATTGAGGAAGGCGTGGAGGACATCAGCTCAAGGCTCAGACAGAAGGAATGTTTCAGTCCGCAGGAGCACAAAGTAGGTTTGAGACAGAATGCATCATTTTCCTTTCATTTGTTAAAGTCTCACCAAGTCAGTGCTTGCCTGCACGGCTCATGTGCTGCTTTTTTCAGAAAATCAACAATAGCAATCAAACAGCATATGCAAAAGCATAAGCCAAAGCATTTTATGTTAAAATACAGGACATGCACCATATGTGTGTCGTGGATCAGTACAGCGCAGTGTAAGAGGTGTCTATACGACCAAAAAACTGAGAACAGAAACTTGCGTTTATTTAACGCCGTTCGCGTGGCGAGGAAGTCACAAGGCACTGGACAGTGAAGTTAGAACCCGAGCTGGATTTGGGAAGTGTCGGGGAGGTCAGATGATGAAAGGCGTGGTCACAGAGGAAAGCAGTTTGTGGATGAAAGAGGAAGCAAGTCCATCAAATCCGTCAATGGAGCTGGGCATTGCTGATCACTGTCACTGTTCATGTTTCACACATTAATACATTAATGCTCACTCTGTGCAGAAAGTCACTGAACTCACACACAGTGGGAAGAGGAGACAAAGCTCCAAATTTCTTCTGAACCTGGTGATGGGGAAAGGTTCTGAGGCCCGGAGAGTGATGTGGGAATCTTTTGTGAAAATGAGGCCCACTTTGCCCAAACTGAACAAAATCATGACGGAAATACAGCAACAAGGTAACGTGTGGTGTTACTCTGTGCCTCCATTCACATATTACTGATACACTATCCCTTCAATTTAATAATATTAACTCTATTCAAACAGGTGCCAGTCTAGTGGATGAAGTGACCATTGTCCGAAGTGTATCAGATGTCTCCAGTGATCTGAAAGGTATGTGACAGTGACAAGATACAAACCAGTCAATCACTTCTGAAATACACAGTTTGGCAGTTTACCATTTACTGATGATATCCAGAAAATACGAACGAGGGGAGGGGGGATGTGGGAGGAGGGAGCGAAGATTGCTCTGGAGAGAGGAGTATGTTGGGGAGAGGGGTGTATGGTGGGCAGAGAGTATTATGGAGTGGGGAGAGGGGACTATGGAGTGGGGAAGGGAGTATAGAGTTGGGTAGGAGAGCATGGAGGGGAGAGGGGAGCATGGAGGAGACAGGTAAACATGCACGGGAGAGGGGAGCATGGAGTATTCAGGTAAGCTTGCAGGGGAGAGGGGAGCATAAAAGAGGGTGTGGAGCCGAGAGGGGAACATGGAGGGGAACACGGAGAGTAGAAGGGAGCATAGAGGGATGAAAAGAGCACGGAGGGGACCATTGAGGGGAGCATGGAATTGCGAGGGGAGCAGGGGGGGGAGCATGGAGGGCAGCATGGAGGGGAGCATGGAGGAGGAAAGAGAGGTGAATATGAACGGGAGAGGCGGTATGCAGTGGACTGGAGAAGGGGAATATAGAAGCGAGACAGTATCATAGAGGCGATAGGGATTATGGAGGAGAGAGGGGATTATGGATAAAGAGTGTATTATGGAGGGGTGAGCGACGTATGGAGGGGAGAGGGGCGTACGAAGGGGAGAGGGGCGTACGAAGGGGAGAGGGGCGTACGAAGGGGAGAGAGGCGTACGAAGGGGAGAGGGGCGTACGAAGGGGAGAGGGGCGTACGAAGGGGAGAGAGGCGTACGAAGGGGAGAGGGGCGTATCGATTGGAGCGGGGCGCATCGATTGGAGAGGCGCATATGGAGGGGAGAGGCGCGTATGGAGGGGTGAGTCGCGTATGGGGTGGAGAGGCGCGTATGAAGGGGAGAGGCGCGTATGGAGGGGAGAGGGGCGTATGGAGGGGAGAGGGGCGTATGGAGGGGCGTATGGAGGGGAGAGGGGAGTATGGAGGGGAGAGGTGCGTATGGAGGGGAGAGGGGCGTATGGAGGGGAGAGGTGCGTATGGAGGGGAGAGGTGCGTATGGAGGGGAGAGGGGCCTATGGAGGGGAGTGGGGCGTATGGAGGGGAGAGGGGCGTAAGGATGGCGTGGTTAGCATGGAGGGGAGAGGGGATTATGGAGGGGAGAGCGAAGTGTGGACGGGAGAGCGAAGTGTGGACGGGAGAGCGAAGTGTGGACGGGAGAGCGAAGTGTGGACGGGAGAGTGAAGTGTGGACGGGAGAGCGAAGTATGGACAGGTGAGGGGAGTATGAACGGGTGAGTGGAGTATGGACGGGAGAGGGGAGTATGGACGGGAGAGTGGAGTATGGCGTGGAGAGCGGTGTACGGAGGGGAGAGCGGTGTATGGAGGGGAGAGCGTGTATTGAGGGGAGAGAGGATTATGGCGATGAGAGGGTAGTATGGAAGGAAGTGAGGAGCATGGAGGGGAGAGGAGGTTATGGAGGGAATAGGAGAGTATCGAGGCGAGAGGGGTGTATAGAGGGGAGTATGGAGGGGAGAGGGGATTATAGAGGGGAGAGGGGAGTATGGAGTCGAGAGGAGAGTATGGAGTCGATAGGAGAGTATGGAGGCGAGAGGGGAGTATGTAGGTGACAGGGGAGTATGGAGGGAAGAGGGGAGTATGGAGGGGAGAAAGGAGTATGGAGCGGTGTATGCAGGGGAAAAGTGAACATGGAGGGGAGAAGGGAGTATGGAGGTGAGAAGTATGAGGGAGGGATAGTAGGCAGCCGAAGGAAGATGGGAGAAGGGAGATGAGGAGTGAGGGGAATGATCCTTATTTAATTCTTAAATTATTTCAGCAAGTATTACTTTGGAATGATCTTTCCTACAAGAAGTCACACATTCATCATATAATGCCCTGAATATCTACCATGTTTTCAATGTTCTGACGTCTGTTCAAATCCAGACAGGGCGAAACCTTGGGCAAGTTTCCTTACTCCACACGCCTAATAATAATCCCTCCAAGAAAACAAAAAAAAGACAATAATTTGGTCATTTTCAATCTTTACAGTATATTCTGTGAAGCACTTTAGGACGTCTAGCAGTCGTGAAAAGCGTTATATCAAATCAAGTATTATTGCTATTATTACTATTATTAATATAATTCAGATTGTTTACTCCCTGTTTCTTCAGCTCAGTTTGTGTTCCTCTTGTCTCGCAATCAGAGTTATGGGTTTCAGTTCACAATATATAAATACGGAAATCAGAGTGGCATATAGCAAAAACAACGTGGTTATAGTGGGAGATTTTGTTTTTCACGTAGACTGGGAAAAGCAGGACACCTCAAGTAGTAACGACGTAAAAGGCACTCTGTAAAAGTAGTTTTGTTCTTGTTGTTGCGTTCAGTTTTGGGCACCACACCACAAGAAAGATATATTAGCTTCGGAAGGGCTGCAGCGCTGATTCACCAGAATCTTATTAGGCCAAAAAGGGTAAAGTTACGAGAAAGGCTGCTTAAACTTGGATTGTACTCCCTCGAGTTTGGAAGATTGAGGGGTGATTTGGTGGAGGTTTTTAGGGCGATAAAGGGATTTGATAGGGAAGATGCAGAAAGCTATTTCCTGGTTTCGGGGAACGCAAATCAAGGGAGGATATTCTTACAAGTAGAACCAGACCATTTAAGAGTGAATGTAGGAAGCATTTTTTTCCCTCAAAGGGTGTTAGAAATCTGGAACTCTCTCCCCCAAAAGGTCATGGATGCTGGATCCATCCACTCCGTCAAGAAAGAGACTGGCAGATTTTTGGTAGGTCGGGGTATTAAAGGAAACGGGGAAATAGCAGGAAATTTGATTTGAAATTCCAGTAAAGATATAGATCAGCCATGATCTAATTAAATGGCGGAACAGGCTCGATGGCTGAATGGCCTACTCCTGTCCCTATGTTCCTGAACATCAACAGGATATATTGACACTCCAGTGCCATTCTGGGTTGTGCTGCATTGAAGTCGATGCCGTCATTTGGACATTAAACTGAGGTCCTGTCTGCTTATTCGGGTGGATATTAAAGATCCAGCGGCACTATTTGAAAACAGAATGGAATTTCTCTCTCCCGGATTCCTGGCCAACAATCCCTCAAATAAACATAGTCACTCACTACTTGTGGCTGCTGTCGCTTTTCGCAATGTGGCTGCTGCATCTGCTCAAGAAACACAATCACTACACTTTAAAGTAATTCGTATGCACCGCTTTAGAATGCAATCATTCTTTCAAAGCCCCTTAACTGAAACTAAATGTCATTTTTTAATAATGCTAAATAATTTCTCAATTTACTCTCCAATTGATTATTGTTCCACATGAAGCCATTCAGCAATTGCACAAGGAGACGTTAAAGAAACAAACTGAGAACCTGGAAGTGAAGACCATCCTGATAAAGGAGAAGGTGAAGAAGTTTCAGTTGGTTGATCGCTACACAGAGCTAACAATCATTTCTGATGTACGTGACCGGGATCTGGTAGAACATGAGCTGCTGGCGAGAGGCAGAGACCACGAGGAGTGGAGACAGAAGCAGCTCCGGGGAGAGCTGGAAAAAATCCGAATTGATAAACTGTTCCACAGCAGCTTCTCTGGAGGAGGTTTATTTTCCTTGTTGAGAAAATTCTACAAGAGAAGCGGATCTGGTAATTTCACAGGGACTTCCACAGTAGTGAGTGGAGTGGCGGGGATTGGAAAAACAACCATGGTGCAAAAGATTGTCCATGACTGGGCCACAGGCAAAATCTATCCTCACTTTCACTTTGTTTTTATTTTTAAATTCCGAGACCTAAACAGACTAAACTGCAGAATTACTCTGACCCTCCTGATTCTGGATGAGTATCCTTACCTCAGGCGTGTTCTAGATGAGCTGTGGGAACACCCAGAGACATTGCTATTTATATTTGATGGCTTGGATGAATTCAGAGGAAGGATTGATTTCGTTGAGAATCATAGAGACACAGAGCCTCAGAACAGGTGTACAGACCCTGGTTTCTGGTGTGAGGTGTCTGATATTGTGTGCAGTTTAATACAGAGAAAGCTGCTGCCAGGCTGCTCAGTGCTGGTGACCAGCCGCCCCACTGCATTACATTTACTGGCAAAGGCTCAGGTCAGTGTCTGGGCTGAAATCCTGGGATTTGTGGGTGAAGAGAGAAAGGAATATTTTCACAAGTTCTTTGAAGATCAGGAGGTGGCAGCTGCTGTTTACAGCCACGTGGAGGAGAACGAGCTCCTGTTAACCATGTGCTATAACCCGTCCTACTGCTGGATCCTCGCTCTGTCACTGGGTCCCTTCTTTACACGCAAACACAGCAACAAACAGCGAGTTCCCAAGACAGTCACACAACTCTTCTCCTATTATATTTATAACATACTATCACATCACAGTGTCAAGATGGAAAACCCCCGTGATGTGATGCTGAAGATTGGTGAGATGGCCTTCACTGGAGTCTCCCAGAGAAACATTGTCTTTAATGATGAAGATCTGATTAAATATAACCTCCAGCCTTCGCAGTTCCTCTCTGGGTTTCTCATGGAACTTGTGGAGAGAGAGTCTTCAGAGCACAGCGTGGTCTACACATTCCCGCACCTCACCATCCAGGAGTTTGTAGCCGCAATCGCTCAGTTCCTGTCTCCACATCCCAAATACACAATGCGGTGTTTGAAGAGCAGTGACATGGAAAATGACGGCCGGTTTCAGATATTCCTGCGCTTTGTTGCTGGTCTCTCCTCCCCACGGGCAGCTCAGCCCCTGGAGGAGTTTCTGGGTACATTTGTCCATCAGACAACCTGCGCGGTGATCGATTGGCTGATGGAGAAGATTAAAGCTCAGATCAGCGACACAGACACCGTCACTGGGAAAGGGAAGCTGCTGAACACACTCCACTACCTGTTTGAATCTCAGAATCAAGCCCTGGCACAGCTCACACTGGGCTCTGTACAAACGCTCACATTGGGTGACTTCTCTTCAGAGAAAGCATTGCGACTGACACCTATAGACTGTGTTGTGGTGTCTCAGGCCATTGGACTGTGCGACACAATAAAACTGCTGAATCTGAGCAGCTGCTACATTCAGAAGGAGGGTCTTCAGCGTCTGATGCCTGTTCTGCACAAGTGTCAGGAGTTACAGTAAGTTTATTATGTTTGAATTCCATATTCTTATTTTTCTTATTTGAAAGTCATTCTCCAGGACTTTACTGAAATTAAACATTAGATGATCAACGGGAGTTTCTAGCGCACTGAACCACTTCTCACCTCTATCCCTCTAAGCATCCCCCGAGCTCAGGCCCTCAGGAGTCACTCCCTTAAACATGTGGTTAGGCCGGAGGCTTCTTTTGTCCACCTCTCTCGTCAGCAACATCTCCACGTGTTGCACTCCAGCGATAAGAGACCTCCCGGGGGCTCCGGCACCACTTTTATCCAGGGGCAACTCTCTCTCCAGTCAATTGGTTATAAATCTGTTACAATGTAATTCACCCCAAACACATCTCCCTCAGCCTGACATCAGTCTGACAGGTGTGGGTTCCCCTGTCCCTGGAGAAGCGTCTCCATTTCCAGCTCCTGAGATCTTCCAGAAACAGGTCTGGAGCTCACAGTGTTTGTAGGGTGAAAGAGTAGAAACATAACCACAGACGTGAAGTTGTAGATTGCAGGTTGGGCTGACAGAAGCCAAGACATTAGCCCTGCACATATTGACCGAAAGTTACAGTTCTACTGGAATAGATCCAGCCTAAACTGTGCAGCTGACAAAACTAGGCACTGGGGAGCTCCCTAATACAGTAGATACAGCAGGCCAGCATGTTAGATGTTTTGATGAGATCAGGTGAAGCAAATATAAGGCTTATTATTGTTGTAACTACGATGACTTGACCGGAGAGATCATGTCACAGACGCTGATGTACATGGAGACGGTCTTATGAACCACTTAGTTTATTCAAATTTGGAAAACCTCAGAGGCCTCCAGTGGTACCTAAAGACACAACATGATCCTTGGCAGATCACACTAAGCGTCAATATCCTCCATTGCTCTCATCTCAGTTGCAGTTCCTCTCTGTTCACCACATTCCTCAGTGATCACACCGCACTGAGTAGCCAACAACGAATGACACAGGGAATATCAACCAATGTCACCAACCTATCCCTCCATTCGCTAGGCGGGCACTCGCCTATTCCATGTTCCCCCGTACCACCGTTGGCGATTGGGCCTTCAGAATAGCTGAAGCCCACACCAACTCCTTGCTCAGGTGCAAACCCCTGAGTGTCCAGGGCATTATGGTGTCCTCATGAGAGCAAGGCGCTACAAATCAATTTCTTACTGTTGTGGCCATAGAGACTGGGGGCCACTCGAAACTTCCAAACCCTTCCCTTTAAAGCTTTGAGACATTACCCTACGTGAAAGTAATATCAATGTAATCTGTTCCACAGATCAACCACGACTTAGGTCGATATTTGCAAGTGTATGTGCATATGCGGGTGTGTCTGACGATGGTCCCAACGCCTTGGGACTAGCTTCCCCACGTGAAAGGCTCCAGTATATAGATGTCAATCTGTATTATACTGTTACACTATATTCACATTTTCTCTGAATCTGTTCCCAGGCTGGGCAACAATAATCTGGGAGATGCTGGAATGAAGCGCATGTGTGATGCTCTGAGGAAACCGAAGTGTAAAATGCAGACTCTGAGGTAAGTAAAATATTGTGAACTTGCTGTCGGTGAATTATTCTCAACAGAGATTATGATATCCCGAGCAGGTGTGGACAGTATTAATATGTGTGCCTGAAATCTACAAGGACAGGTTCAGTGGCAGGATTTGAGGGTAAAACATTGGAATCAGAGATTCTTTACGCTCATCTCTTAATATCTTTGTGGGATAATATTTACAGGGTGGGGGTTTCAAAACAGTGCGCTGTTTCCCAGACAGAGCTGTTACGGTGGACCTTATACAACTTTAGCTGATTAAATTGTAGCAGTCACCCACTGCCACAACACCCACAACCCACCCGACACCCAACGCCCCCCCACCCCATCCCCATCCCCAGCTGCCCACTCCCCCCCCCCACCCCGCCCCCTATCATACACTCTGGGTTCCCTGAGACTCGAATCACACGAACCTTCACCCAATAAGGCAACCCTGACTGTGTCTGTCTGTTAAACACACAGCGACATTTTAATGTGAAGGTTGCAAAAATACCAGGACCCGGCCCTCCCTTCTATCCCAGACGACCAAACCCATCCAAGGCTCTAACTGTAGTCAACGTTATGGTTAATCTGATCCCTGTTATGTCTCTGTGTCTCTGATCTCCAGGCTGCGGGGTAACAATCTAACAGCTGATTGTACCGAGGATCTGACCTCCGCTCTCAGCACAAACCACTCACTGACGGAGCTGATACTGAACGATAATAAACTGGGAGATTGTGGAGTGAAGCGACTTTGTGAGGCTCTGAGGAACCCGAAGTGTAAAATACGAAGTCTGGGGTAAGTAGCACACTGTGTCTCAGAATCTGAATGAATCCAATTCCAGTTAGAGCATTCGTCCCGCAAATGAGAGTTCCTGGGTATGATTCCCGGGCAGGTCAGGGCGAAACATCAGGCAAGTTTTCTTACTCCACAAGCCTACGTTTACCCTGCAGTCAGTGTGAACCGATTGTAGTCGATTGGTAAACCGTTTTCCCGGAGTTCAAGTATCCTTTCAAAAAAAATATGCAGTCAATTCACTTAACAGTATATTAGGTGAAGCACTTTGAGACGTCTAGACGACACGATAATGGGCTATATCAAATGCAAGAAATATTATTATATTTTATATTTTCTCTCGATTTCGGGAAAAAAACCCTGAGGCTCCCTCACTTGTGGCATGGACTATCTGAGGGCGCTATTCGCTTCTGGCCTCTGACGCCTCTTCCTTTCATAGCTGACGGCCTGAATTGGGATACAGTTGGTTATATTAATGATATTTACTTTGATCTCTGTTATGTCTCTTTGTCTCTGATCTCCAGGCTGTGGAATAACTGTCTGACAGGTGGCTGCACTGATGATCTGGTCTCCGCCCTCACCACAAGCCGCTCATTGAGGATCCTGGACATTGGATCTAACTCCTTCACAGACGGCTCTGTCCCCGCTCTCCGCCGCCTCATACAGACCTGCACCAGTTTGGAGGAGATCTGGTGAGTGTTTGTGTCAGTGTTTAATGTGATAAACACACAGAGAAAGGGCTGGGTATCAGAATGGAATCAGTTTGAAGGAATTTATTTATTTATTAGACTGCGACATGAACAGTTTGCATAATTATTTCATCGGTTTATTTTTTTTTAATGTGTTTCAGGTTGTGTAAGAGTAAATTCAGTTCAGACGGACAGAAGCAGCTGGAGTCATTGCGGGGAATCAGAGCTGGGCTGACAGTGTTATTGTGACAAATATATTCTGTGCAGTGTAGTGGAATATATTCGTAGTGGAATATTTTCTGGGCGTTGTAGTGATTGACTATTAAAAATGTCGATCCTGTTTCCTCTCCCATCCCTGCTATGTTAATAGTTGATGTCACATAAACACTGCCTTCATCTCAAGGAGCCTGGAACACAAAGGGGAAGAAATGAAGCTCCAGCTATATAGAGTGTTACTCAGATTCCATCTGGATACTGCGTTCAGTTTTGGGCACCACACTACAGAAAAGATATAATGGCCCTGGAGGAGTTGCAACTCAGGTTCACCAGAATGTTACCAGTCCTAAAAGGTTTAAATTGAGAGTAAAGGCTGCTTAAACTTGGATTGTAATGCTTTGAGTTTAGAAGGTTAAGGGGTTAAGGGGTATTGCTTTGAGTTTAGAAGGTTAAGGGGCTTTATCTACCTTATCGTTTCGGGTTATCATCTTAAATACGTAAGATGATAACCCGAAACGATACGGTAGATAAAGAGAAGCTATTTCCTCTGGCTGGGGAATGCAAAATCAGGGCATTGTCATAAAAATAGAACCAGGCCTTTTAAGAATGAAATCAGGAAGCATTGTTTCACTGAAAGGGTGGACGAAATCTGGAATTCTCTTCCGCAAATGGTCGCGGATGCTGGATCCTTCCACACCTTCAATGGTGAGGTTGAAAGCTGTTTGGTAGGTCAAGGTATTGTGTGATATAGTAGAAAACGTAACATTGGAATTGAAAGGATTACTTGAGGTACAGATCAGCCATGATCCAATTATTAGCGGATTAGGCTCGAAGGGCTTGATGACATATTCCTGTTTCAATGTTGCTATGCTTCCATGTGCTTGTGTGAGTGCATGTGTCTGTGTGTGTGAGTGACTCTGTGTGTCCACGTGAAGGTCTGTGTCTATATGCTGTGTCTTTGTTTGTCTATTTGTAAAACTCATTTCCTTTGCTAGACCACTGTAATTAAAAACATATGTATTCCCCGTGTAATATTTTATAATCGGTGTAATTATACAAGAAATACTTTAGTTTGTATTACACCTCTAATATTTGGCCGGCATCTCAAATCTTTTCGGGGATTTACTGTGAAGTGACTGCTGCGTTTATAAGCGAATGTAGCATCCACTTTTCATAGAGCAGTGTCTACATCAAGTCACAGTTCACCCAACAAACATCAGGATTGAGCATTGAGCTCCCGACGTCTATAATTTTGATATTGAGCCTTGAGACGTCTCAAAGCGTATCAATGCTTTTCACAGTACACACTGTAACGCTCGGTGACTCAGTATTTTGTGGGCGAAATGTGACAGCCAATTGCAGCGACATCCCACAGTCAATTTTGGTTTGAGTGAAAACATTATGATTATTATTTGGAAGGGATTATTGTTCCCAGAAAGCGATCCACTAATCGAATAACAAGCAGATTCCTACTTGCTGCGAGGTAAACGGTAGATTGTGTTTGCGGCACAATGTTTCACCCTGACCCGCCCTGAAATCGAACCCTGGTCCCGCCGCTTGTAAGGCAAGAGCTCCAGCCACTATTATTGAAAGGTCTGAACGTCGAATCTCACTGTTTCGTGGAGCTTCATTTGGCCTTCCTTTGGCCTCCTGTGGTAATGCGGTTACAACCTTAAACTGTACACTTACAATGGTTATAATGGTTATCGGCTCCAGTAGGAAATTTGTCAATATAAGACACGATAATAATTATAATAATAAGAAGAATTCTTGCATTTGATATAACGCATCATCATGTCTTCGAGATGTATCAAAGCGCATCAGAGGATACACTGTAAAGTGTAGTGACTGTGTGTTATGGTAGCCAATTTTGCAAAGTAACATCCAACAAACAGTCATGGATTGAAACAAATATAAAACAAATTGGATTTGCTTCCATTTCTGAGTGTGGCTGCCTTACTTTAGTATGTTTTGAAGGAATTATTACGTGCCGTTGATCATCTCTTACTCACATAGTTGCTGCCCTCCACACTCCTGATTACAATCCCCAGCTCGGGTCAAAGTCTCTGATTGTCCAGCGCCTTGGGCCTTCTTCCCGATATGAAATGCGCTGTGTAAACGTAATGTGTTGTTATTTTTGCTCCCAGTCCACGTCAGGCTGACTCTCTATTCGATTCCTTGGCAGACAGATCAGGTAGAAACGTTAGGTACGTTTCCCAACTCCACAATAACACACATGTCTCTGTTTACCTAACAGCAAGTAGGAACCCAACTGTCCATCGCTTGGCGGATTGCTTCGCGACAGTAATAATCCCTTCAAAAAATAATAATAACAATGTGGTCAATCCACGACGGTTTATGGGATGTCGCTGTGTGCAATTGGCTGCCGTGCTTCGCCCACAAAATATATACAGATTTATGTTCGTGATTTTTTAAAACTTTTAATTAATATGATTAGATTCATTAAAATCAATGTATTCTAATAATTAATATAATTAGACTAATTAATATCAATGTACATTTAGAACGTAACCTACCCATAATCTTTTAATAAGATTTGTTTCATTTAATGACTGGCTTCGCAATGGTTACAAGTAGCTTTGCTGGACCGGTTCAGGTCAGCTTCTGAGTACATTTTACTCTTCTGAGACAGTGAGCAATCAGGTGCTTAAACACAGATGTAATAACAGACAATCACGGAAAGAATTGGCTACAGTCACAGAATGGGAAACAAGCTGGCTGTGAAAGGCTGCCCAGAAGCTGTCCATATCTTTCCCTCTGCAAAGCAGTCTGCGAAGTGTGGGGGTTGGTGGTGGGAGCTATTTCTGGTATAAAGGGAGATTGAGCAAGAAATACATGAAAGAAATCTGTAATTTTGGCATAGTTAGAGTTGGATAAAGGGTCAGTGCACTTACCAGTGGAATCGGTATTGATTCTGCTGTAAATATTCTCTCAGTTTTAAGAATAAGTTAAGCTGCTTCTTTGCTTAACAAACCTTGGATTTTTACGCCACCGTATTGGTCATCCCCAACCGAATATCTTATCACTTGGGGAGCCACCAAGAAGGAGGCTGTGTAATTGATCTAGGGTTAATTGTGCAAGTGATCACCCTAAATTTCGAAAAGCTAGTCTTGTGAATTGGCCGATGGGGACAAAGGAAATTTATTCCAAGATACGGGGAGAGATTTGAGCATCTCCTGCAGAATAAAGTGATCATGAGAAGCTACAAGGACGTTCGATAAAAAATTGTTCAGGATTCCGGGAAAGGGAGGATAGCTTCCATTGATGACCAAAGATGGCCCAGTATATAAGGAGGATCGAAATCCCAAAGATACAGAAGTTGATGAGTATCGCGTTAAAGTAAAGCTGGCCAGACAGTTATTGGTTTATGTGACGCAATGCTTGCGGAAAGAAGCGAATTGAGAGTAAAATGCACGCAGCAAGAACGAGAATGTATGCAGCAAAAACAGACAGAGGTAAAACAGCAGAAAATAAATTTATTGGGCAGAGTATCTCAATTACAGGCTCAGCTACTGTGGCACAATGTGTGAGAGCTCGGGTTATACTCAGAGAAAGGCAAGATAAATTACAGGAATTAAGAGAACGTCATAAAAATGGCCAGAGGCATTAGAACGAAAGAACAGAGAGCAGCACTAGAGCGAAAAAACTCTCGTTAGCCAGATAATCAATAGTCACTGGCGAGAGTGACTATTGGTAACCAGAGTTGCAGTGTGATCCAGTCACAACTGTGTAGTATATTGATTCAGCCATTACCAATCGAGGAAATGCAGAATTAAAAGACAAATCGGCAAAACTAAAAGATAATTTGTATGATACTAGAGCAGTTTTCAGATTGGCTTTGCAGAATCTGCCCACAAATCAAGTAAATCATAATGCTTGTTAGAACATGAAAAGGCAAGACCAACTTACGCCAGAAAATTTGCAGAGAGTCGGATGACGCAGAACAGGAATGATGGGGATGATATTAATTGGGATGATCTGGAGGATAAGGAACGCCCTTTCTATAATCCACCAATAGAATCCCCACCACTACCCACTGCTCCCGTTTGGGAAAGGAATCCCTCTCTGGATGGGGAGCCTTTGCCAGTAGCCGTAATAATAAGAACTGACAGATTTGCTAATGCCGAAGTACTACAGGGTCAACACCATTGTAAATCAGGAGGGCCTCAGGCTTGCTCACATTCAACTGCAGGAATTTTGCCCTCATCCAGGACTTGATGTCCGACAGGCAGTCTGTCAGGACAGCCGTAGTCACGGAGTTGAGGTTGGAGGCAGAAAGACAGACACACACATACACATAACACACACAGCAAACACTGGAGCATTTCAGATCAATGCAAAAACAACATATCAATCGAGTTTGGCCATTCACCCGGAGAGCATGGACCTTTCACCATCTCGAGGCTAATTGGCGGTTCATCCCCATGGCTCTGAGGAACTGTATTTCCTCCTGGTTAATATTCCAAAGTGGAGCAATGCAGAATATTGAGACCAGCTTGACTGCTAATAATAATATTAACAGCAATACCAAAAGAACCTTGCATTTGATATAGCGCTTTTCACATCATCGAGACGTCTCAAAGCGCTTCACAGCATAGACTGAAAAAAGTGAATTGTCTGTATATTTGTGGGCGAAACATGGCAGCCAGTTGCGCACAGCAGCGTCCCACAAATAGTCTTGGATTTAAGTGACCAATTTATTATTTTTATATTTTTTGTTGGAAGGATTAATGTTATCCATGAAACATTGCAGCGGTCAACAGTGTCGTTTTCACCTTCTCTTCGCTCTTTGAAGAATATTTCGACAATCCCGTAAATATATATGTGTGCAAATCGAAGGGTCAGAAACGGAGCAAAAAATGCCAGATATTTACATGCAAAAATTGGCACCATGACAGCCAGCAGAGCGCTGGCCGCTAAACGGAAACCGCGGAATGTGTCCGACTCCTCACCCCGGCCTTCACTCTCCTGACTGGACTTCTCGCCCGTCAGCTGATGTCTCAATTTCATGGCTTTGTCAAACCGCGATCGGGATTCATGTGAAGTCCTGCAGCTCAGGCTTTAGAGCACTCGCTTTGCAAGCCAGAGGACCTTTGTTCAAATCCAGCAGGTCAGGGCGAAACCTTGGGCATGTTTCCTTACTCAGCACACACACACACACACACACACACACAGACACACACACACACAAAGACAGACATGTGTCTGTACATGTGCTCTCCGACCGGACTTAACGAATATATACGGAGAGTTTTTAAAAAAGTTCAACTTCCCCTTCGCTGACCGACCTTAAAACTTTCGAGTCCTGTAGCTCAGTGGTTAGAGCACTCGCCTGGCAAACGGGAGACATGGATTTAGTTCCAGGCAGAGCGAAACCTTGGGCAATAATGGCGGATGGGGGGAATGACGGGAATGTTGGGTGGGCGGTTGTGCGTGGGTTGGAGTATTGTTGGGGGTTTGGAGTGTCTCCTGTGGAGCAGTGCAGCTCAGACCGAGACACCTTGATCTAATAGTTGTCAACGTATGACACAGTGACTGTGTTGTCCAGTGCAGTGACTGTGCGGTTTGCAGCCAAGTCTTCTATTGATCCCCATCTACCCGCCCCCTCCCTCTCCTGACACTGACTGACTGGCCCGGGGATCACTCAAGCCCCCTCGCTGTCCTATAGTTGGTCGGGGCAAGTGTCAACCATTTTAGTAATAATAATAATAATCCTGGCGTTTGATTATCTATTATTATCACAAAATACACAGTCACTTCACTTGACGGCACATTCTGTGACGCTCTTTGAGACGAATCTTCCCCTGGCGGCCGGTCCCAGCCACGCTATTGTATACGTTCCAGGTATTGTTATATTAGTTCAATAAATAATAATAAGCAGAGACCTCGCGTTTGAATCAACGCCTTATCACATCTTCGAAACGTCTCAAAGCGCTTCACAGGAATCACTGCAAAGTGTAGTGACTGTGTGCTTCGTGGGCGAAACGCGGCAGCCAATTGTGCCCAGCGACGTTCCCACAAACAGTTGTGGGTCGATCAATCAAATTATTATTGTTTTTATTTCTTGAGGGATTATTATCAGGCTTGTGTGTGGAGTAAAGGAAACTTGCCGAAGGTTTCGCACAAACCTGATCTGACCTCCCGGGAATCGAAACGCGGTCTCTCCCTTCCGTAGCGAGGGCTCAAACCACTCCACGCTGCCCTGTACGACGATCGCTATATAAATGTAAATTGTTGCTGTCGTTCCTGTTGTATCCAGTGCCGGTTTCACCAAGACCTGAACTCCGACTCTCTCTCTCTCCCTCTCTTTCTCCGCTGATTATCCATTCCCGGTCAGTGAGCTACAGGATCCATGACCGGTTTCACCGGCGGATTATGTTACAATTTGTCAAATGATACTATCACAAACACGCATCTCAATTAATAACTATAATGATAATAATCCTTGTATTTGGTACAGCGTCTTATCACATCTTCACAAAAGATGGAAACATGTTATAGTGGGTTTCAAGCCCCAGGAAGTTCACATTCCGGGTGTAAATGTTACCGAACATCCGTGCTCTCTCTCTCTCTCTCAGCTCTCTCTCTCTCTCTCTCTCTCTCTCTCTCTCTCTCTCTCTCTCTCTCTCTCTCTCTACTCTCTCTCTCTCTCTCTCTCTCTCTCTCTCTCTCTCCGCTCTCTCTCTCTCTCAGCTCTCTCTCTCTCTCTCTACGCTCTCTCTCTGTCTCTCTCCGCACTCTCTCTCTCCACAACCTCTCTCTCTCCGCTCTCTCTTCTTTGCAATTGATATCCGCGCATTCTCTCTCTCTCTCTCTGCTCTCTCTCTCTCCGCTCTCATATTCTCTCTGCTCTTTTCTCACTCTCTCACTTCACTCTCTCTCTCTGTGCTCTCTTTCTCCGCTCTCTCTCTCTTTGCTGTCTCTCTTTCCGCTCTCTCGCTCTCTCTCTCTCTCTCTCCGCTCTCTTTCTCTCTCTCTCTCTCCACTCTCTCTCTCTCTCTCTCGCCTCTCTCTCACATTCTCTCTGCTCTTTTCTCACTCTCTCTCTCCGCTCTCTCTCTGCACTCTTTCTCCACTTTCGAACGCCAAGTGCGAAGAGGTCGTGGACTTCTTTTCTGCTAAAATACTCAACATCCACCAGGCAGCCTCAACCACCTGCCGCTTGTGACCCACCACCACGTCCTATCTGCCCCTCCCACCCTCCTGATAACCTGCTCCTGCCATCTCTCCTTTTCTACATTCTTTCCTCCCCATCTCTCCCTCCTCACTGTCAGCCAACGTGATGAAACACACGATCCGCTGCCTCGACCCCCTCCCCACCAACCTGCTGGTCAACCCGCTCCCACTCCTCTGCCCACTGCTGGCTGACGTCATCAAGCAGTCCGTTCCTCCTAATCAGTCCCTCCCCCCTCAAAACTGCTGTCATCACCCCATTCCTGAAAAAAACCCTCCCTGGATCACTCAAACCCCAAAACTTTCCTCCATCATGCAATGGGACCGCAATCGCCAGGTTCGAGTCCCACCTCACAAACCGCCAGCAGTATGACAACAACAACAACAACAAGATTCCATTTATAGAGCGCCTTACACGTCGGGAGGACGTCCCAAAGCGCTGGACAGTTGCGTCAGGACCCGAGCATTGGGGGGGAGATGGTCAGGGTGAGCGGAGGGAAGGGAGGGTGCCAGGAGGGGATAGAGAGTCGAGAGGGGAGCTGAAGGCTCGGTCAAAGAGAAAGGTCTTGAGACCGGCCTTGAAGGAGGAAAGGGAGGAAGCGGCGAAGGCACTGGGGATGGAGTTCCAGAGCCTCGGGGCTGAGAGGCTGAAGGCCCGACCACCGATGGTAGGGCGGTTGGGGCGGGGGACGTGGAGCAGACCGGAGCCAGAGGAACGGAGGGTACGGGCAGGTAAGTAGGGGGATAGTACGTCGGAGAGGTAGGAGGGAGTAAGGCCGTGAATGGCCTTGTAGGTGAGGTTGAGGATCTTGAAATCGATCCTTTGGGGGATGGGGAGGCGGTGGAGGCGAGCGAGGGTGGGAGTGATGTGGTCGCGGTGTCTGGTGCGGGACAGTACACGAGCTGCAGAGTCCTGAATGACCTGCAGTGTGGAGGGAGGTGGCGGGAAGGCCGCGAGGAGAGAGTTCCCATAGTCCAGCCTTGAGGTGATAAAGGCGTGGACCAGAGTTTCAGCCGCGTGAGGGGTGAGGTAGTGCCGTAGTCTGGCGATGTTTCGGAGGTGTGGAAGGCGGTGCCCGTTGTGGCGCGGATATGAGGGAGAAAGGACAGCTCAGGGTCCAACAGAACCCCGAGGTTCCTGGCGGCTTTGAGAGGTGGAGAGCGTGGCCTTGGATGCTGATGGTGTCAACGCCTGAGGTGCGGAGGCGCTGACGTGAGCCAATCAGGAGGGCCTCAGTTTTATGCACGTTGAGGTGAAGGAAGTTATCTCTCGTCCAGGACTCGATGTCGGTCAGACAGCTGTCATGACACAGGTGGTCGTGGAGTTGAGGGTAGAGGAGGAAAGGTAGAGTTGGGTGTCATCCATATACATGCATAGCAGCCTTTCTCGATCTCCTTGTTTCTCAGACTTAAGTTCGGCAGATGTCTGAAGCTACAACCTTTAATTTCTGTGGTCCAGTGATCCTACATGTGTGCTGAAGGATCTAGTTGCTCTTTATCTCAGAGGTGTGAACTTCTTTTCAGCAAAATATGGAATGTATTAGGAAGCTGAGCTCGATCAGTCCAGCAAAGCTCTGCTTAACCCCAAGGGGCAAGGAAATGGGGGCTGTAAATTGGGTGGTTGCATGAAAGGTTAGAGGGATTGCGGGTGGGTATTTGGAGGAGGGATTTGGTAACAGCAAAGTGCTATATCAAGGTCAAGTTATGTGTTGCTTAATAACGTGCATGTTATCTGCACCACATTGAAAAGGTACAACAGAGAATAAGGCGGTAATAGTTAATAGAGCAAAGTTTCCGCAAGTACCCAGCGGGCGGCCTTCAGCCATTCTGCCCCACTCGCTGGTACTCCATCCCACAGTCCCTCTGCCTCGCCCTCTCCATTGGCTTCTTGAAGACCCATCTCAAGACCCTCCACTACGACCATGGCTTTCCCCCCTCCCCAATCCCAACCCACAGCTCAGGTCTGACTGCCCAGTGCCTTGGGACATCCTCCCGATGTGAAAGCTGCTGTACAAATGTGATGTTATTCTTGTTCTAACCTTGAGATGTTTAGGTTTTCACCGGTTGCCTTCTTCCTCAGAAGCGGACAAAACAAACGAGATGGTCATGAACTGTCTCCTCGAGGTATTTGTCCTTCATATTGACGTTGATGTGAAACCTAAAAGCCACAGTAAACCCGCGATTCAATGCCATTCCAGCGCTTGGCTCTCAGTGTCAGAGAACACAGACAATTCATTGAAGGATATTCTGTGAAGACGCGATAAGGCGCTGTACCAAATGCAAGAATTATTATTATTATTATATTAAATTAGTCATATTAAATGCTATGATCTGGAACGATACAACGTCTGTCATGTTTTAACAGTGTAATGTTTAGGTGTTGCTGGATGGCTATTTGATGTCTGTTGGATCAGAATGGAATCTTTTCTAATCCAAAGCGTCCACATCTATTCATTTATTTCCAATGCTGAACATTAGTGCCCTTATGGTTTCCGGGAGTGTTATTTGAAGGCGGCGATATAATCGGTGGAGTCCTGTAGCGGAAGCAGTTAGTGCAAACACTAGTAATTTGAGAGATAACACTAATAATATTCGCATTTGTTATGGCGCCTCATCACATCTTAAAGCGCAACACAGGATATAGTGTAAAGTGAACTCACTGTGTGTATTGTGGGCAATATATTTGGGTGAGGCCCCAATGTCTGGGCTCTCTGTGGATCAAGTGCGTGGATGACTGTAGTGACGGGATCCGCCTTTGTCATTTGGGTAAAAAATTCCAGAATTGTTTGTGTGGGTTATTCATTGGCGTCGGGAGGCCTCAGTGTGAGGTTTAAACGGTCGATGGGTTCAGTCGCCTCTGTCGGTCGGTTGTCTCTCTCTCTCTCTCTGTGTCTCTCGTCGCCTGACTTTGGCGCCTCTTTTTCCCTCTGACTCGGCGCCTGCGCAGTGGTGTCCCTGAGCGCGAGGCCGACGGTTTTTTTTTGAACTCGGCGCCTGCGCAGTGCCGTCTCCGGGCGCGGGGCTGACGGTGTTTCGGGGCGCGGCGCCTGTCTGTCTGAGCGCGAGGCGGGACCGCGGGAGGTGGTGATGGCGGCGGAGACGACGGTCAGTGTCGGTGACAGAGAGAGAGAGAGAGTGTGAGAGAGAGAGAGAGAGAGTGTGAGAGAGAGAGAGTGTGAGAGAAAGAGTGTGAGAATGTGTGAGAGAGAGACTGTGAGTGTGTGAGAGAATGCGAGAGAGTGAGTTTGTGAGAGAGAGACTGTGAAAGTGAGAGAGAGACTGTGAGAGAGAGAGAGAGAGAGCGAGAGAGTGTGAGAGTGAGTGTGTGAGTGTGTGAGAGATTGAGAGACTGTGTGAGAAAGTGAGAGTGTGAGAGAGAGAGACTGTGTGAGAGTGTGAGACTGTGTGAGAGAGTGTGAGTGTGAGAGAGACTGTGAGATAGTGAGAGACTGTGAGAAAGTGAGTGTGAGAGTGAGTGTGAGAGTGAGAGACTGTGTGAGAGTGAGAGGGTGAAAGTGTGTGAGAGAGTAAAAGTGTGTGAGTGAGACTGTGTGAGAGAGTGAGAGAGAATGTGAGAGAGAGTGTGTGAGAGATAGAGAGAGAGAGTGAGAGAGAGAGTGGAAGTGTGTGTTTCTGTGTATAATATTATTAAGTTTTATGGTCCGAACTGATGTGACTTCTGTGATGATGTATTGAGGAACATTGAGCGGTTTCGGGGCGGATGATATTCCCGTCTCATTTGCCTGTTGTACACTGTGGGATCAGACGGGACCTTCATTCCAGGCCGAGGGGAGAGAGGGACTGAAGCTCCAACAACATTCTTCCACATTTATTCATTCATTTCTAATTCGGGGTATTATTTTTCTCGCGGTTTGCGGGGATGTGATCTGTGCGGAGCGGTTTAATCTGTGGAGTCCTGTGGTGTCGTAGTGAGTGCAGTCACTCGTCATTTGAGTGATAGCAGTAACAATCCTTGTGTTTGGTACCGAGTACATACACACAAACACACACAGACACACAGACAGACACACACAGACACACACACAGACACACAGACACACACTCTCACTCTCTGTCAGTCTCTGTCACTCTCTCGCTCACACTCTCTCCTCTCACACACATTGAACCAGGCTGACGCATAGAGACACACACAGACACAGACACCGAGCCAGGCTAACACACACACAGACACACACACACACACACTGACATACACAGACACACACACACACTGACATACACAGAGACACACACACTGACATACACAGACACACACACACTGACATACACAGACACACACACACAGACATACACAGACACACACACGCACTGACATACACAGACACAGACACACACACTGACATACACAGACACACACACACACAGACATACACAGACACACACACACACACTGACATACACAGACACACACACTGACATACACAGACACACACACATACACACACACACACACAGACACACACTCTCACTCTCTGTCAGTCTCTCTCACCCTCTCTCTCTCCTCTTTCTCACACTCACACAGACACCGAGTCGGGCTATCACACAAACACACACAGTGTTGGCCTGGCTCGGTGTCTGGGTTTGTGTGTGTGTGTGTCTGTGGGTTCAATGTGTGTGAGAGCGAGTGAGAGCGAATGTGGGAGAGAGGGTGAGAGACTGACAGTGAGAGTGTGTGTCAGTCTGTGTGTGTGTCTGTATTTGTGTGATAGACTGACTCTGTGTGTGTGTGTGTGTGTGTGTGTGTGTGTGTGTCAGTCTCTGTGTGTGTGCGTATGTCAGTCTGTGTGTGTGTGAATGTCTTAGTGTGTCTGTGTGTGTCCGTGTATGTGTATGTCTGTTTGTGTGTGTGTGTGTGTTTCAGGCTCAGTGTGTGTGATAGAGAGTGAGAGTGTGTGTTTTTGTGTCTGTGTCTCTCTCTCTCTCTCTCTGTCACCGACACTGACCGTCGTCTCCGCCGCCATCACCACCTCCCGCGGTCCCGCCTCGCGCTCAGACAGACAGGCGCCGCGCCCCGAAACACCGTCAGCCCCGCGCCCGGAGACGGCACTGCGCAGGCGCCGAGTTCAAAAAAATACCGTTGGCCTCGCGCTCAGGGACACCACTGCGCAGGCGCCGAGTCAGAGAAAAAAAAGAGGCGCCAAAGTCAGGCGCTGCTGTTCATCAGTCGACGAGAGACACAGAGAGAGAGACAGACAACAGTGCGGCCATGTCACCCCCCGCCCGCCAGTCACCCCCACCCCCCAGTCACCCCAACCCCCCCAGTCACCCCCACCCCCCCCCCCACCCCACCCCAGTCACCCCCACCCCCCAGTCACCCCACCCCCCAGTCACCCCCACCCCCAGTCACCCCACCCCCCAGTCACACCCAACCCCCCAGTCACCCCCACCCCCCATCACCCCATCCCCAGTCACACCCCACCCCCCAGTCACCCCAACCCCAGTCACACACACAGACAGTGAGGAGCCAATGTCAACACCTGAGGGAGCATAACATTTAATATGACTGATGGAATATATAATAATATTAATCCTTGTATTTGATATCGTGCCTCATCACATCTTCGGAACATCTCAAACTGTTTCACAGAATATACCGGTAAGTAAACTGACAGTATTTGTGGGCGAAACGCTGCAGCCAACTATACAAATCGACGTCCCACAAACATCCGTGGATTGATTGAGTAAATTATTATCAGAATATATTTAGAGGGGAGGGAAAAATAACCCCGGAAAGTGATCCAACAATTGACTAACTAATGCCTTCCGATTTATTGCCAGGTAAACAGAGCCACGCTTGTCAAGTAAGGAAATTTGCCTATGGTATCGCCCTCACCAGCCCGGGAATCGAATCCATGTGGTCAAACTTACGAGGCGCTCGCTCTAACCACTGAGCTGTAGGACTCGAGGAAAAGTGCGAGTTGCAGGAAAACTGTACAAGTTGTGGAAAATCAGATTGTCTAAATAATCTACACTGCGAACGTATAATTTAATACAGCCAATAAGTGCCCACACAGTGATGGGTTAAGAGCACATTTCCCCCGATTCAATGCATGATGGCCTGTCACCACATGCACATTGAAAGCCAAGCGCTGGTATGGCACTGAATCGCGGGTTTGTTGTGGCTTCTAGTTTTCCCATCAGCATAAATGTGAAGAAGAAATATCTTGTGGAAACAGTTCATGACGATCTCGCTTGTGGTCAGCTTTTGAGGAAGAAAGAAACCAGTAAAAACCTGAATATCTAAAGGTTAGCCTTTACAGCAACAACAAGAAAATTACACTTGTAAGTTGCCTTTCACGTTCAGAGGATGCCACAAGGTACTGGATAATCAGTGTTTCGGACCCGAGCTGAGGGTTGGGATGGTGGAGGTTGGATCAAAAGCAATGTTGAAGAATAGGATCTTGAGATGGCACATATCAGAACTTGGATGAGTGTAAACTCCTCGCAGCTTAATGTAGTCAATCCAGAAGCCATACTCTGTGGCTCCCATCTATGTTTTCACTTCTGTGGATCTGAAGCCTTCAACCACCCTGGGCCCTCCCTCTGACAAACCAATGCGCAACTTAGGCATCCGGTTCGAACTCCAGCTGTCCTCCCTTCTTCAAATCCAGTCACTAACAGAGAGACGCAGACAGATAGACACACAGACAGACAGAAACAGAGAAAAACAAACAGTGGCTCCTCTGGCTCCGGTCTGCTTCACATCCCCCGCCCCAACTGCCCTACCATCGGTGGCCGGGCCTTCAGCCTCTCAGCCCCGAGGCTCTGGAACTCCATCCCCCAGTGCCTTCGCCTTGCCTCCTCCCTTTCCTCCCTCAAGGCTGGGCAGAAGACCTTTCTCTTTAATAATAATCCTTGCATTTGATATAGCGCTTTTCACGTTGGGAGGACGTCCCAAAGCGCTTCACAAAACACACTATAAAGTGAATTGACTATGTTTTTGGGCGAACGGGGCAGCCAATTGCGCACAGCAATGTCCCACAAACAGTCGTAGATTGAAAATGACCAATTTTTTTTATTATTGTTTTTGGTTTTGGAAGGATTATTATTAGGCGTGTGGAGTAAGAAAACTTGCCCAAGGTTTCGCCCTGACCTGCCTGGAATTGAACTCAGGTCTCTCACTTGCAAAGCAAGTGCTCTACACACTGAGCTACAGGACTCCACAGGACTCCACAAGACTCTTTGACCGTACCTTCAGCTCCCCTCTCGACTCTCTACCCCCTCCTCGCTCCTTCCCTCCCCTAATCCTCACCATTTCTCCCCTATTGGGGCCCTCTACCCAACTCTCCAGCACCTTGGGACGTCTTCCCGACACGAAAGGCGCTCTATAAATGAAATCTTGTTGTTGATGTTGTGAGAAGTCATTGTCAGCCACTTGTAACCAGCTACAGACAGATGGGGAGATGGACGGATAGACAGACAGACAGTCCCTCTCCCACTTTTTCGATTGCTGTCTGAAAACCTTCCTCTGACCATCACTACCTCAGAGTCGACGTCATCTCAAAGCTTGAAATCACATCCTCCGCCAACTTCCCCCCTCCCCCCCACACCCTCACCCATCTCTGTCACTGCTATTAACACTGCCCTGTTCTCCATTACCCTTATTTCTGCCCTTCCCTCTCAACTGTCATCTCCCAGCTGTTGGTCACTCAACAACCCCTACTCACCCCTCTACTGGCCAACACGATCAAGCAGTCTCACTCCCCCGGATCTGTTCCTCATCCATTAAATTCACCAGTTATTAATGAACTCCTTCTCATCATCATCACGATTATTATTATTATTTTCACGGAAAATTTCCCCACGAATCACCAAACCGCTAATTAACTAACATAGATATTCTGGCTGACTTCTCGGTAAACATCGGGAGGGAATGGATTGAGGGAGAGAGTTCCAGAGTTTCAGGGAATAGTGGCTGAAAAGGCACAAGGGATGAGCAGGAGGCCGGAGCCGGTTGAGCGGAGGCATTGCCCGGGTGGTAGATTGGGGACTGAGGAGGTCGGAGAGGTATTTTAGGGAGTTAGTAGGAAGTAAAGTGATTTGAAGACGGGTGTGAGTAATCAACACGCTTCAAGACTCCACAACAAACCAAGCTCCATTTCTGTCTGTTCTGCTGGACGTTAAAGATCTCGCAGCACAATTTGAGAAAGAGACGGATATTTCTCTCCCTGATTTCCCGGCTGACAAAACAATCCCCCAGATAACATTGGCCGGTCACTACATGATTGTTTGCTGGTTGTGTGGAGATTGGCTGCACATTCACCAAATCCCAACAGTCACTGTACAGAAATGCAGAGTTTTGAGCTCCGTTACAGGTTCTGTATCAAATACACGGCTTGTTGTTATTCTTCCCGTTTCTCAGCCCAGGAATATCACTGGCTCCAACAGTCATGACCATCGTAAAATGCAGAGAGAACAGTTACTCCTGTGAGGGTGATTATGAATGTACAAATCTTTCTTGTGGTCTCCTGGGATCACAGTCACAATCAGCTGATTTCACAAGAAGAGACAAAGGAGACGGTTTGACAGCCCAGTGACTGGGAGCCGCCCACACACTCACACTGAAACTGAAGCCATTTTGAATCAGGAAGTGGTGACGGGGAAAATGGCTTCTGGGCTCCAGATTGAGAGCTGGACCGTGGAGATCATTTGCCCGATTTGTCTGGATTTCTTCACTGATCCTGTTAGCCTGGACTGTGGCCACAACTTCTGTCGCTCCTGTATCCCCCTGAGCTGGGAAAAGCAGGAGACAAACCGCTGTGCTGTTTGTCAGGAGACTTTTCCAGAAAAGAACCTCAGGGTTAATCGGGCCCTGGCGAGTCTAGCAGAGAAAGCTCGGAAATTCAGCCTGACCCCGACACAGACGGAAATTAAACTTCGCTGTGAGAAACACCGGGAGGAATTGAAGCTGTTCTGTGAATCTGACCAGAAATTGTTGTGTTTAGTTTGCAGAGATGCGCGAGAACACAGGGATCACAGATTCCTGCCCATTGAGGAAGCTGTTGAAATCTATAAGGTAACAGTACCCCTCACGAGGCAGTAAATCTATTCCACTTGATGATTTCAAGTACAAACACTTTTGTCCTGTGTGTTTATTCCAGGAACAAGTGAAATTCTACTTAGCTTCTCTCACACAGAGGCAGGAAACTGCTCTACAAGCTGAAGCCAAACAGAAACAAAATATTTCACAACTTAAGGTAAGTTTTATTGGGCTGATTTCTGGACAATCAGCTTGTCTCTATTTATTGTATCTAAAGGGTGTGATGTCTTAGTGTGTCTCTCCAAGGTCTTGGAAAGAGTTGTCGCCTCCCAACTGCGCTGTTTCCATTCCACCCATTCTCTTTTCGAACCCCTTCAGTCAGGTTTCCGTGCTGCCCTTCGCACAGAAACTGCCCTGGTCAAGGTCACCAATGATATCCTGACCATCTGTGACCAGGGCTCCCCCTGTCTCCTCGTCCTCCTCGACCTATCGGAAGCATTCGATACGGTCGACCACGCTATCCTACTCCACCGCTTGTCCTCCCACCTCAACCTTCAAGGCACTGTCCTTGAATGGTTTAGGTCGTACCTTTCTCACCGTCTTCACTTTGCCTCGACGAATGGCTTCTCCTCCACCCCCCGCACTGTCTCATGTGGTGTCCCTCAGGGCTCTGTCCTTGGTCCCCTCCTCTTCACCCTCTATATGCTCCCCCTTGGTGACATCATCCGCAGATATGGAGTTAACTTCCACATGTATGCGGATGACACCCAACTCTACCTTTCCTCCTCTACTCTCAACTCCACGACCACCGATGTCCTGACAGCCTGCCTGTCCGACATCGAGTCCTGGACGAGAGACAACTTTCTTCAGCTCAACGTGCGAAAAACCGAGGCCCTCCTGATTGGCTCACGTCAGCGCCTCCGCACCTCAGGCGCTGACACCATCAGCATCCAAGGCTGCACTCTCCACCTCTCAAAGCCAGTCAGGAACCTTGGCGTTTTGTTCGACCCTGAGCTGTCCTTTCTCCCTCTCATCCGCACCACAACTGGCACCGCCTTCCATCACCTCCGGAACATCGCCAGACTACGGCATTACTTCACCACTCACGCTGCTGAAACCCTGGTTCACGCCTTTGTCACCTCAAGGCTGGACTATGGGAACTCTCTCCTCGCCGGACTTCCCGCCACCTCCCTCCACAAGCTGCAGGTCATCCAGAACTCTGCAGCTCGTGTACTGTCCCGCACCAGGCTTCGGGACCACATCACTCCCACCCTCGCTCGCCTCCACTGGCTCCCATCCCCCAGAGGATTGATTTCAAGATCCTCATCCTCACCTACAAGGCCATTCACGGCCTTGCTCCCTCCTACCTCTCCAACCTTCTATCCCCCTACCTACCTGCCCGTACCCTCCGTTCCTCTGGCTCCGGTCTGCTCCACGTCCCCCGCCCCAACCGCCCTACTATCGGTGGTCGGGCCTTCAGCCTCTCAGCCCCCAGGCTCTGGAACTCCATCCCCCAGTGCCTTCGCCGCTTCCTCCCTTTCCTCCTTCAAGGCCGGTCTCAAAACCTTTCTCTTTGACCTTGCCTTCAGCTCCCTCTCGACTCTCTACCCCCTCCTCGCTCCCTCCCTTCCCTCCCCTAACCCTGACCATTTGCCCCCTGCTCGGGTCCTGACCTAACTGTGCAGCGCCTTAGGACGTCCTCCCGATGTGAAAGGCGCTCTATAAATGGAATTTTGTTGTTGTTGTTGCTCACACACACACATATACACACTTACTACTCTCTCTCACACACACACACATACTGACTGACTGCTAACACACACACACACTGACTGCTCTCTCTAACACACACACACTGACTGCTCTCTCTAACACACACACACTGACTGCTCTCTCTAACACACACACACTGACTGCTCTCTCTCACACACACACACTGACTGCTCTCTCTCACACACACACACTGACTGCTCTCTCTCATACACACATACTGACTGCTCTCACATAGACACACACAACTCCACACATACTGATTGCTCTCACACACTTACTGACTGCTCAAACACACACACTGACTGCTCTCCCCCCACCCACACACACCCGCACACACACTGACTGCCTCACACACACAAACTGCTCTCACACACATACTGACTGCCTCACACACACACACACACACTCACTGACTGCTCACACACGCACACACACTGACTGCTCACACACATACACACACTTACTGCTCTCTCACACACACAATGATTGCCTCACACACACACACACTGACTGCTCTCTCTCACACACACACACGCACACTGACTGCTCTCACACACAAACTGACTGCTCTCTCACACACACACACTGATTGCTCTCTCTCACACACACACGCACACTGACTGCTCTCACACACAAACTGACTGCTCTCTCACACACACACACTGATTGCTCTCTCTCCCACACACACACACTGACTGCTCTCACACACACTGACTGCTCTCTCTCTCTCACACACACACACACACACACTGACTGCTCTCTCACACACACACTGACTGCTCTCACACACACACACTGACTGCTCTCTCTCACACACACACGCACACTGACTGCTCTCACACACAAACTGACTGCTCTCTCACACACACACACTGATTGCTCTCCCTCACACCCACACACATACATACTGACTGTTCCGCACACACACAAACACACTGACTGCTCTCTCTCACACACACACACACTGACTGCTCACTCATACACACACACTGACTGCTCTCACACACACACAATGATTGCCTCACACACACACACTGACAGCTCTCTCTCACACACACACACACACACTGACTGCTCTCACACACTCTGACTGCTCTCTCTCTCACACACACACACACACACACTGACTGCTCTCTCACACACACACTGACTGCTCTCGCACATACACACACTGACTGCTCTCTCACACACACACACACTGACTGCTCTCTCTCTCACACACACACACACAGACTGCTCTCTCTCACACCCACACACACTGACTGCTCTCTCACACAGTGACTGCCTCACACACACACACAAACACACTGACTGCTCTGTCACACACACACACACACACACACTGACTGCTGTCACACACACACACACACACACACACTGACTACTCTCTCTCACACACACTGACTGCTCTCCCACACACACACACACACACACTGACTGCTCTCCCACACACACACACACTGACTGCTCTGACACACACACACACACACTGACTGCTCTCTCTCACACCCACACACACTGACTGCTCTCACACACAGTGACTGCCTCACACACACAAACACACTGACTGCTCTGTCACAAACACACACACTGACTGCTCTCACACACACACACACTGACTGCTGTCACACACACACACACTGACTACTCTCTCTCACACACACTGACTGCTCTCCCACACACAGACTGCTCTGACACACACAGACACTGACTGCTCTCTCTCTCTCACACACATCGACTGCTATCTCACACCAACACACACTGACTGCTCTCACACACACACACAAACACAGTGACTGCCTCTCACATACACACACACACAGACTGACTGCTCTCCCACACACAAACACAAACACTGACTACTCTCTCTCACACACACTGACTGCTCTCCCACACACACACACACACACACTGACTACTCTCTCTCACAGACACTGACTGCTCTCCCACACACACACACACACATACTGACTGCTCTCTCTCTCACACACACACACACACTGACTGCTCTCTCTCACACACACACACACACTGACTGCTCTCTCTCTCTCACACACACACACACTGACTGCTCTCCCACACACACACTGACTTCTCTCTCTCTCACACACACACACACACTGACTGCTCTCTCTCTCACACACACACACACTGACTGCTCTCTCTCTCACACACACACACACACTGACTGCTCTCCCACACACACACACTGACTGCTCTGACACACACAGACACTGACTGCTCTCTCTCTCTCACACACATCGACTGCTATCTCACACCAACACACACTGACTGCTCTCACACACACACACAAACACAGTGACTGCCTCTCACATACACACACACACACACAGACTGACTGCTCTCCCACACACACACACACACACTGACTACTCTCTCTCACAGACACTGACTGCTCTCCCACACACACACACACACACATACTGACTGCTTTCCCACACACACTGACTGCTCTCTCTCTCTCTCTCTCTCTCACACACACACACACACTGACTGCTCTGACACACACAGACACACACACTGACTGCTCTCCCTCTCTCTCACTCACACTGACTGCTCTCTCTCTCACACTGACTGCTGTGCCACACACACACACTGACTGCTCTCTCTCACACACACACACTGACTGCTCTCCCACACACACACTGACTGCTCTCCCACACACACACACACACACACACACTGACTGCTCTGACACACACACACTGACTGCTCTCTCTCTCTCTCACACACATCGACTGCTATCACACACACACACACACTGACTGCTCTCTCTCACACACTGACTGCTCTCCCACACACACACACATACTGACTGCTCTCCCACACACACACACACAGACTGCTCTCACACACACACACACTGACTGCTCTCACACACACACACACACTGACTGCTCTCCCCCCCACACACACACCGACTGCTCTCTCTCTCTCTCACACACACACACTGACTGCTCTCTCTCTCTCTCTCTCACACACACACACACTCACTGACTGCTCTCTCTAACAATCACACACTGACTTCTCTCACACAGAGACACACACACACAGACTGACTGCTCTCTCACCCACTATCTCATAGACACTCACTGACTGAGGCAAACACACACACAGAGAGTTAGAGAGACGGAGACTAAGAGAGATAACGAAAGAGAGAGCCTGAAATAGGGAGACGGAAATATATAAACTGAGAGGGACTGACACAGAGAGAGAGAGAGAGACTGTGAGAGAAAGTGCAATAGTTGTGGTCACTTACAGCAGTTTAGCAGTGACTGAGGGTCGGGGCTCTCCAGCCGCCCGCACGCCCGTAGGCGGTGTGTGTCAATAACGGTCCCCAGAGCAGAGATGGGAGAGGAATCAGGATCAACATCTTTAATAATCAGTCACTACAGTGCACAGAATATATTCCATATTACACAGACTGTGTGGACAGTCACTGCCTCAGTCAGTGCACAATATCACTGACAGCTCAGCTCTGATTTCCTGCAGTGACCGCAGCTGTTTCGCTCCGTCTGAACTGAACCCATTCCCACACAGCCTGAAACACATTAAACAGGAAATAAACTCATGGTATAATGGTACAAACTGTAAACTGTTCGTGTCGCAGTTTAATACATAAATAAATCCCTTCAAACTGTTTCCATTCTGATACGCAGCCCTTTCTCTGTGTGTTTATCACATTAAACACTGACACAAACACTCACCCGATCCCCTCCAGACTGGTGCAGGTCTGTATGAGGCGGCGGAGAGCGGGAACAGAATCGTCTGTAAAGGAGTTAATCTCCAGATTTAGCTTCCTCAGTGAGCGGCTTGTAGTGAGAGCGGAGACCAGATCATCAGTGCAGCCATCTGTCAGTCTGTTATACTCCAACCTGAAGATACAGAGACATAGCGAGATAACAGGGATCAGAGTAAACACAGTGGGTATAACCCACTGTCACTCACAGTTTGTTTGATGCCGGACAGGTTGTAAGGGTACACACACACACTAACACACACACTAACACACACAAACACAGACAAAAACATCGCCGCAGATACACACTTACTCTCACATACACAAATACACACAAACACATGACGCACAGAAATATACACACAAACACAAACAGAGTCACACAAACAGAGAGACGCGCACACAGACACACACATACACACATAAATACACACACTCACGCAGACAAACAAACACACAAACACGCTCACACAGACGCGCTCACACAGAAACATACACAATCACACCCAAAAACTCACCCACGCAAACACATACGTACGCAAACACACACACACAAACTCACACAAGCAAACACACACACACACACAAACAATCAATCATTCACACAAACGCACACACAAACAATCAATCATTCACACAAACGGCCACATAAATGCACGCAAACACACACACAGAAAAAAACACACGCACGCACAAACACGCATACACACACAAACATACATAAACATTCACACAAACAAACACAAATACACACACACAGAAACACACAAACAAACGTACACGAAAACAGACTGACAAACACGCACACACACACACCCACAAACATACAAAGGCACATACAGACACACTCAAAAACACATAATCACAAACAGAAGCACAGCACATACAAACAAACACACAGATATAAATAGACATACATAGATACACACAAACACACATAAATATACACACACACAGACTCACACGCACATACAGAAACACACAAACACACACAAAAACTCACACAAACACTCACAAACTCATACACACAAAATTGAACACACGCCAACACACACACTCAAACTCACACACACCCAAACATAAGCACAATCACTCACACAAACTCACATAGAAACATAAACAAAATGGCACACAAACACACATACATACATGCACATACACACATAAACAAACACAAGACCCACAGACAAGTAAACACACACACAGAAACACAAGCAAACACACTCATGCAAGCACACACATACACACACAAACAAACACATGTCGCACAGACAAATACACACACACACACAGATAAAGACACACAGACACATATACACAGACAAACACACAGAAACAAACGCACACATTCACAGAAACATAAATAAACGGACACACACAAACACGCAAACATACACGTAAACACACACACACGCAGAAAAAAGAACACAATTACAAACACACACATACACAAACATACATAACCATACACGTGAAAACAGACGCACAAATACACACAGAAACACACAAAGACACAAAAACAAACTCACAAATACGCGCACACAAAAACACAACAAACAATCACACACATACACATAGAAATATATATAGAGACAAAGAGACACACACTCACAGACAAACAAACACAAAATCAAATACAAACACAGACATAAAAACACATACATAGATTCACACAGACAAACATACGCAAACACACACACACAAACACACACAGAAAAACCCACAAACATAAACACATATACACACAACCAAACACACAAACGTGCAAGCACACAGACACAACCACGCACACACCCGCAGACACGCAAACACACTCACACACAAACACACACACACAAATACACAATAACATCAATCAAATTGCATTTACAGAGCGCCTTTCACGTCGGCAGGACGTCCCAAAGCGCTGAACAGTCCGCTGTCGGGGCCTGAGCATGGGGAGGGGTGGGGAAGGGTGGGGGAGGGGTGGAGAGGGGTGGGGGTGGGGTGGGGGAGGATTGGGGTAGGAGTGAGGGAAGGCAGAGCGGTGGGAGGGAGACCAAAGGCACGATGGAAGAGAAGGGTCTTGAGACCGACCTTGAAGGAGACAAGAGAGGAAGTGAGGGGAAGGGACCGTGGGATGGAGTTCCACAGTGTGGGGCAGAGAGGCTGAAAGCCCGGACACCGATGGGAGGGCGGGTCGGGCGGGAGACATGGAGCAGCCCAGAGCCCACTGGCCGGAGGGAGCGGGCAGGTTGGTAGGGAGTCAGCAGGTCAGAGAGGGGAGGAGGGGGCGAGAACGGGGATGGCCTTAAAGGTGAGGACGAGGATCTTGAACTCGATCCTGTGGGATACACACACAGAATCGCACACACTCACAGGAACACACACAAACGCAAAACAACAACAAGATTACAGTTGTATATCGCCTTTCATGTCGGACGTCCCAAGGCTCTGACACACACACACTTACAAACACAATGTCACACAAATACACATATAGAAACACACAACAAACACACACAAACATAAACACAAGCAAACACAGTCGAACGAATACAAATACACACAGAAACAAAAATCCCCGCAGAAACACACAAACACAGACAGAGACACACACATCAACACATCCAGACACACAATATATCTACTCAAAAACACAAAAACAGAAACAAAGACAAACACACACACAAACACATTGATTTACACACACTTACGAAAGCACTCACAAAAGCACACAGACCCACATACACAGGCAAACGAACACATACACACACGCACACACACACAAAAGCATGTGCATTGACACGCACACACACACAAACACATGCACTGACACACACACAGAGGCATACATACACACAGTGTTGTCATGGATTAATGTTAAAGTGTGGTTCAAGAATCTAAAATAGAAATGCAAAGGCGGGAAAGCTCATTGACTGAAGGCAGAATCCAAACAATGGCAATATAAGGTCAGGACTTACAAGGACACGGAAAGTCCTTGTGGTTAAAGGGAGAATTGAAATTGAAAGCATATTTATGGATATAACCATACAAGGAGTTGTTTCTCTTAAAAAAAAGACAGTTTTGTTTGGAGTTATTCAGTTATCTTTAAACAAAGGTGTGTGAGATATCTCTCGGGAACGGTAGCGGAGCAGTGAGAGACATGACCAGTGCTGTGACAGGAATCCGCTCGGTACCGTTTTGTGTCTTGCGTATTATTTTATTGTTTCATTTATTTGTGAATTACCTGCTGTTCTGTCCTGAATAAAGTGACTGAACTCAACCAATTGGTAAACTAGAACCGGGTCATTCTAAAGTCGTTGTAGATAGTTGCAAAGGACACACCCACACACACACATTAACACACGTTGAGAGTTTGATGTAAACGATGGTTTGTGGCCTCACACTGTCACACCGATTCCTGTCACAATATTCAGCCGCACTGATCAGACAGTCACAATAAACACATTGAGATATTGGAGTCATTCAGACTCTGGAGACACAGTGCGTTACTTACCACAGACTCTGTATTTTACACTCCATGTTCCTGAGAGCCTCACACAGTAGCTTCACTCCACAATCTGTCAGATTATTATGGTTCAGGTTCAGCTTCATCAGTGAGTGGTTTGTGCTGAGAGCGGAGGTCAGATCCTCGGTACAATCCGCTGTCAGATTGTTACTGTCTAACCTGGAGATCAGAGACACAGAGACATGACAGGGATCAGAGGAAACGCAGTGTGTGTAACCCACTGTCACTCACAGTTTGTTTGATGCCGGACAGGTTGCAGGAGTTCATACACACAAACACACACATACACCAACACATATAAACACAGACAAAAACATCGCCGCAGATACACACTTACTCTCACACACACAAATACACACAAACACAAACACATGACCCACAGAAATATACACACAAACACACACAAACAGAGTCACATAAACAGAGAGAAGCACACACAGACACACACATACACACATAAGTACACACACTCACACAGACAAACAAACACACAAACACTGTGACACAAACGCGCTCACTCAGAAACATACACAATCACACCCAAAAACTCACGCACGAAACACATACGTACGCAAACACACACACAGAAACTCTCTCACACACACACAGACACACACACAAACAATCAATCATTCACACAAATGCACACACATATGCACACAAACACAACCACACGCAAACACACAGAAAAAAACATGCATGCACAAACACGCATATACACACAAACATACATAAACATTCACACAAACACACAAATACACACAGAAACACACAAACAAACAAACAAACGTACACGAAAACAGACTGACAAACACGCACACACAAACACTCACAAAAATACAAACACACATAAAGATACACTCAAAAACATACAAACACCAACAGAAAAACATAATGTGCAAACAAACACACACATATAAATAGACATACATAGATACACACAAACACACACAATATACACACACACAGACTCACACGCACACACAGAAACACACACAAAAACTCACGCACTCACAAACTCGAACACGCAAAATCGAACACACGCCAACACACACACTCAGACACAGACACACGCAAACATAAGCACAATCACTCACACAAGCACACATACAAACACAAACAAAATGGCACACAAACACACACACATACATGCACATACACACATAAACAAACACTTGACCCACAGACAAATACACTCAGTCAACACACAAACGCATGATCCACAGACAAGTAAACAAACACACACAGAAACACACGCAAACACACTCATGCAGGCACACACATACACACACAAACAAACACATGTTGGACAGATAAATACACACACACACACAGATACAGACACAAGACACATATACACAGACAACACACAGAACAACACACACACTCACAGAACACAACAACGGACACACACAAACACATGCAAACATACACATAAACACACACACACACAGAAAAAAAGCACACAAGTACACACACAAATACACATACACAGACATAAACAAACATACATAACCATACACACGAAACCACACGCACAAATACACACAGAAACACACAAAAAAAGACACAGAAAAACAAACTCACAAATACGCACACACAAAAATACAACACACAATCACACACACACATGGAAACATACACAAAGACAAACAGACACACACTCAAAAACACACAAACAAACAAAGGAACACAAAATCAAATACAAACACAGACATAAATATACATACATAGATTCACACAAAGAAACATACGCAAATACCCACACACAAACACACACAGAAAAACACACAAACATAAATACACATACACACAATGAAACGCACAAACCTGCAAGCACACAGACACAACCACGCCCTTACCCGCAGACACGCACACACACTCACACACACACACAAATACACAATAACATCAATAAAAATCAGATCCTCGGTACAATCAGCTGTCAGATTGTTACTGTCCAACCTGGAGATCAGAGACACAGAGACATAACAGGGATCACAGTAAACACAGTGTGTGTAACCCACTGTTACTCCAGTTTGTTTGATGCCGGACAGGTTGTAGGGGTGCGACACACACACACACAACAGGATAGACACCAACCCAGACATGCAGCCACAGATACATTCCTACTCACACACACATAAAAACACATGACCCACATACAGATACATACAAACAGACACAACACCCAAACACACACAGATGTGCACACATAGACACACACACACACTGAAATACACACATACATATAGAAACACACATACACACACATGCACATAAATAAATGCACACACACACAAACGCACCGACGCAAACACATACGTCCGAAAACACACACAGAAACACAAAAAAGAGCACAGACACACGAATGCACACAATCCCCCACACTCAGAGAAAACACACACAAATATATACTCACACAGACACGCACGCAAACGCACACACAAACACATGCAAAAGCACATACGTAAACACACATCAACACAGAAGTAAACACAAGCTAACATACATACACAAACTTACACACAAACACACACAAATACACACACACAGAAACACACAAACAAAGAAGAATACACAAAAACAAACTCACAAACACGCACACACATGTACACACAACAAACACAATACACAAACACAAACATAAACATACATAAAAACAGAAATAAATACATAGAGACACACAAAATCACAAACACGCATACAAATGCACATACATAGATACACAAACAAACAAACAAATATGCAAATATACACAAAGTCAAACAAGAAACCAACCAACAAGCACTGAAACACATGTACCCAACATCGCACATCCGCATACACACATGCGCGCAAACAATCACACGCACACATACAAACATAAACAAAATCACACACAAACACACAAATAAATGCAGATACGCACACAAATACATGTCCCACAGCCAAATACACTCACAGACATGCAAAGAAACACAAATAGACATACACAGATAGACACACACAGAAACACAGAAACACACACACATAAGTACAAATACGCACGCAAACAAACACATGATCCACAGACAAATATTAACACACACACACAAACACACTCACGCAACCACACACGCGCAAAAACTCATACAAGCACACACACAAAAATGAACAAAACCACACACAACCACACACATATAAATACACACAAACACACACAAACACATGACCCACAGAAAAAATGCACCCACACAGAGACAGAAACACACAGACAGAAAAACATGCACACATACAGAGACACGTATACACACATGCACACAAACACACACACACAAATACACACGCAAAATTACACGCACAAACACACACCCATACAAATGCACTCACACAAACGCACACACAGAAATACGCAATCACAGACACAAAAACTTACCCACACAAATACATACAAAGAAACACCAACCCACAAACATACACAATCGCACACACACACAGTAACACACAGAAATAAGCACACAAACAATCACACAAACACACAGGCATAAACACACATACACAGAAAAAAAGCACACAAGCGCAAATTCACACACATACACAAACATGCAGAAACATACAGACAAACACTCGCACAAATATACATTCAGACACACAAATACACACAAAAACAAACTCACAATCACGCAAACACATGCACACTCAAACAAACATAACACACACAATCACACACACATGGCAACACACGTAAAGATACACTCAAAAGAACACAAACACAAGCAGAAGCACAAAATCAAATACAAACACACACATAAATACACATACACAGACACACACACACAAACAAACACATAAACAAAAGCAAATACACACACAAGCACACAATCAAACACACAATTAAAACATACAAAGAAAAACATGCAATTACACACAAACACACACGCGAGCACACTCACGCAAACAAAGGCAAAAACATACACATAAATACCACATACAAACTCTCAAACACACAGACACACCCAAAAACACACATATACACTGACACGCACACAAACACAAATACACAACAACCGTTAACAAAATGACAATTACAGAGCGCCTTTCACGTCCGGAGGACTTCCCAAAGCGCTGAACAGTCGGGGGTCGGGGCCCGAGCATGGGGGAGAGGTGGGGAAGGGTGAGTACTGGGATTGGTGGGGGAGGGGTGGGGGAAGGCAGAGAAGTGGGAGGGAGATCAAAGGCACGGGTAGAAGAGAAGGGTCTTGAGACCGGCCTTGAAGGAGGCCAGGGAGGAAGTGAATGGAAGTGACCATGGGAAGGAGTTCGAGATTGTGGGGGCAGAGAGGCTGAAATCCCGGTCGCCGATGGGAGGGCGGGTCGGGCGGCAGACATAGAACAGCTCGGAGCCCGCTGGACGGAGGAGCGGGCAGGTTGGTAGGGAGTCAGCAGGTCAGTGAGGGGAGGAGAGGGCGAGGCCATGGATGGCCTTAAAGTTGAGGATGAGGATTTTGAACTCGATCTTCTGGACGATGGAGAGACTTGGATGAGCGGTGGGTCGGGCGAGGGTGGGTGTGATGGGGTCCGGGCGAGGGTGGGTGTGATGGTGCGGGCGAGGGTGGGTGTGATGGTGTTGGGCGAGGGTGGGTGTGCTGATGTCGGGCGAGGGTGGGACTGATGGGTCGGGCGAGGGTGGGAGTGATGTGGTCGGGCGAGGGTGGGAGCGATGGAGTCGGATGAGGCTTGGAGAGATGTGGTCGGGCGAGCTTGGGAGTAATGGGGTCGGGCGAGGGTGGGCGTGATGGGGTCGGGCAAGATTGGGACCGATGGGGACGGGGGAGGATTGGAGTGAAGGGGGCGGGAAGTCTGGTGTGTGTGAGTACACGGGCTGCAGAATTTGGATGATCTGCAGCTGTGAAGGGAAGTGTTGGGAACACAAACACAGACACAATCGCACACACTCACAGGAACAAACACAAACACACACAACAACAACAATATTTGTATAGCACCTTTCACGTCGGGAGGGAAGTCCCAAGGCGCAGACACACACACAAACACAAAAGACAACATCTACAGAAACATACACACAAACAAACGGACGCGCACAAATACACACACAGAAATACAGAAACAAACACACACGTACACAAGAAAAACACAGAAGCTGACTCAAAAACACACACAAACACACTCACAAAAACACTCATCGACACACATACACAGATACACGCACACACACACACGCAAACAGACATACACAAAACACACACAGATACAATCACATGCACTGACACACACACAGATACACACAAAGTGTTTTCAAGGGTTAATGTTAAAGTGTGGTTGAAGAATATAAAATAGAAGTGCAAAAGCTGCAAAGCTCAGTAACTGAAGGCAGAAACCAAACCAATGGCAACATAAGGTCAGGAGGTACAAGGACACAGAAAGTCTGTTCACACTTACACACTGGATGGAGGGACTGATCAGGAGATAATACAATGTGGTCAAAGAGAGAATTGAAACATATTATGGATATAACCATATAAGGAGTTGTTTTCTTAAAAAATGACAGCTTTGTCTGGAGTTATTCAGTTGTCTTTAAACAAAGGTGTGTTAGATATCTCGGGAACGGTAGCGGAGCAGTGCGGGACAGACCAGTGCTGTGACAGGAATCCGGTCGGTACCATTTTGTGTCTTGTGCATTATTTTATTGTTTCATTTATTTGTCTATTACCTACTGTTTTGACCTGAATATAGTGACTGGAACTCAACCAATTGGTTAAACTGGAATATGATCATTGAAAAGTCGTTGTAAATTATTTGTTTCTGACAACAGACACACACATTCAATCACAAACATAGATACACACACAGACACACACGCAGACATACACACAGTCACAGACTCGCAGACAGAGACACACACACACCCGCACAGACACACAGACACATTAATCCATGTGAGAGTTTGATGTAAACGATGGCTGTGGCCTCACACTGTCACACCGATTCCTGTCACAGTATTCAGCCGCACTGATCAGACAGTCACAATAAACACATTGAGATATTGGCGTCATTCAGACTCTGGAGACACAGTGCGTTACTTACCGCAGACTCTGTATTTACACTCCGGGTTCCTCAGAGCCTCACACAGTCGCTTCACTCCACAATCTCCCAGATTATTGCTCCTCAGCCTGGACACAGAGACACAAACACAGGAATATAGTGTAAGAACACAATGCACATTGTCATGTATATACAGGAGCCTTTCACGTGGGGAGGCAAGTCCCAAGGCGCTGGACCAGTGTCACACCCACCCGCACATGTGCACACACACACACACATGTGCACACACACACACATCGCAGTCTCTCTCTCTCTCTCTCATTCTCTGTCTCTCCCTCAAAACAGTCACTACGTTTTATAATATATTCTCTTTCACTGTCTCTCTCTCTCTGTCTCCTTCTTTGTGTTTCACTTTTTGTCGCAGTCTCTCTCTTTCAGTTTCTTCTCTGCCTCTCCCCACAAATCACAGTTTTTCGCGTTATAACATACTCTCTCTCACTGTGTCTCTTTCTCTCAGTCTCTCCTCTCTCTCTCTCACTGTCTCAGTCGCTGTCTCTCGGGCTCTCTGAGGCTTGTCCCTCATTCTCTCTCTCACTCTGTATCTCTGAGTCATTTTCTCTCAGTTTCTCTCTTAGTCTCTTTCTCTATCTCTCCCGCAATTCCTCCCAATCTCTCACTCTCACTCTCTCATCCACTCTGTTATCTGTTTTCCCCCCAAAACACACATTGGCTACACATTAAAATATATTTTCTCTCAGTCTCTGTCTCTATCTCTCTCTCTCGATCTCTCTCTCTCTCAGTCAATCTCATTCAGTCACTATCTCTGTCTCTCTGTCTGTCTCACCGACGAAACATACACTCACTGCACATTATAATATAATCTCTCTCCATTTGTGTCTCACTCAGTCTTTCTCTCTCTGTCTCTCTCTCCTCTCTCTCTCTCTCAGTATCTCTCTCTCGGTCTCTCTTTGACAGTCACTCTCACAATCTCTCCCTCTGCATCTCTCTCAGTCGCTCATTCTCGCCCTGAAGTCTCTCTCTCTCTCTCAATCTCGATCTCTCACTCTCTCTCTCCCCCTTTCTCTCACTCTCTTAGCCTCTGTCTTTCAGTCTATCTCGCTTAGTCTCTCTAACTCTCTCCCTCTCAGCCTCTCTCTTTCTCGGTCTCTCTCTCTCTCTCTCTCTCTGTGTCTCTCGGACTATCTATCTCTCTATGTCTGTCTCTCTCTCTCTCTCGCAGTCAGTCACTCTGTCTCCTATGCTCTCTCTCTCATTCTTTCTCTATCTGTCACAGTCTCTCCCTTCGTGTCTCCCCAAAGCGTAGTCACTGCATTTTATATTTTATTCTCTCTGACAGTCTCTCTCTCTCTCTCTCTCTCTCAGTCTTTGTTTCTGTTTCTGTCTCTCCCCCTCTCTCTCTATGTCTCCCTCTCTGTCAGTTTCTCTCTCGGTCTCTCTATCTCACTGAAAAACACATTCACTACACTATACAGTATATTTTCTCGGAGTGTTTCTCAGTCTCTATCTTCCTCACATTCTCTCTACCCACCACAGTCTCTCTCTCTCATTCACAGTCTGTCACTGTCTTTCCCACATAATTCAAAGTCACTACACTTGATAATATATTCTCTACACAGTCTGTTTTCTCTCCCTCTCAGTCTCTCTTTCTCTCAATCTCTCTCTCTCACAGCAAGACTCTCCCTCGCTCTCTCTTTCTCTCGGGCTCTGTGAGGCTGTCGCTCAGTCTCTCTCTCACTCTGTCTATCGCTTTCTCAATCTCTCTCAGAATCTCTTTCTCCGTCTCTACCGCGGTTTCTCCCTTTCTCTCTCTCTCTCTCTCTCTCTCTCTCTCTCGTTCCCAGTCTCTCTCCGTTACTCCAAAAAAACACACAGTCAATACACTTTAAAATATTTTCTCTCACTGTCTCTCTCTCCGATTTTTTCTCTGTCGCTCTCTCAGTTTTACTTTCTGTTGTGCTCTCTTTCTCTCTCTCTTTCTCTCGTAGTCACTCTCTCTTTTATAGTCTATTCCATTCCCTCTCTCAGTCGCTCACTGACTCTCTCTCGCTCTGTATCTCTCATTGTCTCACTCTCTGTATCTCATTCTCCACAAAACAGTCACTACGCTTTGTAATATATTTTCCCTCATAATCTCTCCCAATCTCTCTCTGTCACTCTTTCCCGATCTTTCTCTGTAATAATAATAATTATTATCCTTGCATTTGATATAGCTCTTTTCATGTCGGGAGGATGTCCCAAAGCGCTTCACAGAATATACTGTAAAGTGAATTGACTGTATATTTATGGGCGAACGCGGCAGCCAATTGCGCACAGCAATGTCCCACAAACAGTCGTAG